>NC_064849.1:33894827-34129827 GCF_024139225.1 Suncus etruscus | reverse complement strand
ATTAAATTTATCTCTTATTTTTATTATTTCTTTCCTGTGATTTTTTATTATTTACCTTGTGAAATTTTCACATTTAAAGAAAATGTATCACATAGTTGACATGGTTGAACATAATACATTTGTTTTCAGATTTGTGAAAGCAAAGTTATTGAACAGAGAATAAAATAATAAAATGAAAGAGAAGAAAAAGAAAGAAAGAAAGAAAGAAAGAAAGAAAGAAAGAAAGAAAGAAAGAAAGAAAGAAAGAAAGAAAGAAAGAAAGAAAGAAAGAAAGAAAGAAAGAAAGAAGAAGGAAGGAAGGAAGGAAGGAAGGAAGGAAGGAAGGAAGGAAGGAAGGAAGGAAGGAAGGAAGGAAGGAAGGAAGGAAGGAAGGAAGGAAGAAGAAGAAGAAAGAAAGAAAGAAAGAAAGAAAGAAAGAAAGAAAGAAAGAAAGAAAGAAAGAAAGAAAGAAAGAAAGAAAGAAAGAAAGAAAGAAAGAAAGAAAGAAAGAAAGAAAGAAAGAAAGATATTTGTGAAAATTATTGTAACTCAAATTCATTTATACAATGACTAAAGGTTTAGTAAACTCTTGTAGTTAGCTGTCCATTCTATTATTAAATTTGGGTATTACTTTAGGGATGACAGCATCAAACAAATGAAGTTGCCCAGAAATTCAAAGTCTTTATTATTTTTTTTAATTTTATTTTTTTTATTTAAACACCTTGATTACATACATGATTGTGTTTGGGTTTCAGTCATATAAAGAACACCACCCATTACCAGTGCAACATTACCATCACCAATGTCCCAAGTCTCCCTCCTCCCCATCTGACCCCCGCCTGTACTCTAAACAGGCTCTCAATTTCCCTCATACATTCTCATTATTAGGACAGTTCAAAATGTAGTTATTTATCTAAATAAACTCATCACTCTTTGTGGTGAGCTTCCTGAGGTGAGCTGGAACTTCCAGCTCTTTTCTCTTTTGTGTCTGAAAATTATTATTGCAAGAATGTCTTTCATTTTTCTTAAGACCCATAGATGAGTGAGACCATTCTGCGTTTTTCTCTCTCTCTGACTTATTTCACTCAGCATAATAGTTTCCGTGTACATCCATGTATAGGAAAATTTCATGACTTCATCTCTCCTGACAGCTGCATAATATTCCATTGTGTATATGTACCACAGTTTCTTTAGCCATTCGTCTGTTGAAGGGCATCTTGGTTGTTTCCAGAGTCTTGCTATGGTAAATAGTGCTGCAATGAATATAGGTGTAAGGAAGGGGTTTTTGTATTGTATTTTTGTGTTCCTAGGGTATATTCCTAGGAGTGGTATAGCTGGAGCATATGGGAGCTCGATTTCCAGTTTTTGGAGGAATCTCCATATCGCTTTCCATAAAGGTTGAACTAGACGGCATTCCCACCAGCAGTGGATAAGAGTTCCTTTCTCCCCACATCCCCGCCAACACTGTTTATTCTCATTCTTTGTGATGTGTGCCATTCTCTGTGGTGTGAGGTGGTATCTCATCGTTGTTTTGATTTGCATCTCCCTGATGATTAGTGATGTGGAGCATTTTTTCATGTGTCTTTTGGCCATTTGTATTTCTTCTTTGTCAAAGTGTCTGTTCATTTCTTCTCCCCATTTTTTGATGGGATTAGATGTTTGTTTTGTTTTTTTTTTTTTTTTTTTTTTTTTGTAAAGTTCTGTCAGTGCCTTGTATATTTTGGAGATTAGCCCCTTATCTGATGGGTATTGGGTGAATAGTTTCTCCCACTCAGTGGGTGGCTCTTGTATCTTGGGCACTATTTCCTTTGAGGTGCAGAAGCTTCTCAGCTTAATATATTCCCATCTGTTAATTTCTGCTTTCACTTGCTTGGAGAGTGCAGTTTCTTCCTTGAAGATGCCTTTAGCCTCAATGTCCTGGAGTGTTTTACCTACGTGTTGTTCTATATATCTTATGGTTTTGGGTCTGATATTGAGGTCTTTAATCCATTTGGATTTTACCTTCGTACATGATGTTAGCTGGGGGTCTAAGTTCAATTTTTTGCAAGTGGCTATCCAGTTGTGCCAACACCACTTGTTGAAGAGGCATTCTTTGTTCCATTTAGGATTTTTTGCTCCTTTATCAAAAATTAGGTGATTGTATGTCTGGGGAACATTCTCTGAGTATTCAAGCTTATTCTAGTGATCTTAGGGCCTGTCCTTATTCCAATACCATGCTGTTTTGATAACTATTGCTTTGTAGTAAAGTTTAAAGTTGGGGAAAGTAATTCCTCCCATATTCTTTTTCCCAATGATTGCTTTAGCTATTCGAGGGTGTTTATTGTTCCAAATAAATTTCAAAAGTGCCTGATCCACTTCTTTGAAGAATGTCATGGGTATCTTTAGGGGAATTGCATTGAATCTGTACAGTGCTTTGGGGAGTATTGCCATTTTAATGATGTTAATCCTGCCAATCCATGAGCAGGGTATGTGCTTCCATTTCCGCGTGTCCTCTCTTATTTCTTGGAGCAGAGTTTTATAGTTTTATTTTTATAGATCCTTCACATTTTTATTCAAGTTGATTCCAAGATATTTGAGTTTGTGTGACACTATAGTGAATGGGGTTGTTTTCTTAATGTCCATTTCTTCCTTATTAGTATTGGTGTATAGAAAGGCCATTGATTTTTGTGTGTTAATTTTGTAGCCTGCCACCTTGCTATATGAGTCTATTGTTTCTAGAAGCTTTTTGGTAGAGTCTTTGGGGTTTTCTAAGTAGAGTATCATGTAATCTGCAAACAGTGAGAGCTTGACTTCTTCCTTTCCTATCTGGATTCCCTTGATGTCTTTTTCTTGCCTAATCGCTATAGCGAGTACTTCCAGTGCTATGTTGAATAGGAGTGGTGAGAGAGGACAGCCTTGTATTGTGCCAGAATTTAGAGGAAAGGCTTTCAGTTTTTCTCCATTGAGGACAATATTTGCTTCTGGCTTGTGGTAGATGGCCTTAACTATATTGAGAAAGTTTCCTTCCATTCCCATCTTGCTGAGAGTTTTGATCAAGAATGGGTGTTGGACCTTGTCAAATGCTTTCTCTGCGTTGATTGATATGATCATGTGGTTTTTATTTTTCTTGCTGTTGATGTTGTGTATTATGTTGATAGATTTACGGATGTTAAACCAGCCTTGCATTCCTGGAATGAAACCTACTTGATCGTAGTGGATGATCTTCTTAATGAGGCATTGAATCCTACTTGCCAGGATTTTGTTGAGGATATTTGCATCTGCATTCATCAGCGATATTGGTCTGTAATTTTCTTTTTTCGTAGCATCTCTGTCTGGTTTAGGTATCAAGGTGATGTTGGCTTCATAAAAGCTATTTGGAAGTTTTCCTGTTTTTTCAATTTCATGAAAGAGTCTTGCCAGGATTGGTAGTAGTTCCTCTTGAAAGGTTTGAAAGAATTCATTAATAAATCCATCTGGGCCTGGGCTTTTGTTTTTGGGCAGACATTTGATTACTTTCTTAATTTCCTCAATAGTAATGGGTGTGTTTAGATATGCTACATCCTCTTCATTCAATCGTGGAAGATTATAAGATTCCAAGAATTTATCCATTTCTTCCAGGTTTTCATTTTTAGTGGCATAGAGTTTCTCAAAGTAGTTTCTGATTACCTTTTGAATCTCTACCATATCAGTAGTGATCTCTCCTTTTTCATTCCTAATACGAGTTATCAAGTTTCTCTTTCTTTCTTTGTTAGTTTTGCCAGTGGTCTATCAATCTTGTTTATTTTTTCAAAGAACCAACTTTTGCTTTCGTTGAACCTTTGGATGGTTTTTTGGATTTCCACTTCATTGATTTCTGCTCTCAGCTTTGTTATTTCCTTCTGCCTCCCTATTTTTGGATCCTTTTGTTGAGCACTTTCTAATTCTATGAGCTGCGTCATTAAGCTATTCAGGTATGCCCCTTCTTCTTTCCTGATGTGTGCTTGCAAAGCTATAAATTTTCCTCTCAGTACTGCTTTTGCTGTGTCCCATAGGTTCTGATCGTTTGTGTCTCCATTGTCATTTGTTTCTAGGAAGGTTTTGATTTCCTCTTTGATTTCCTCTCGGACCCACTGATTATTCAGTATGAGGCTATTTAACTTCCAGGTGTTAAAATTTTTCTTCTGTGTCCCTTTGTAGTTCATATATAATTTCAGGGCTTTATGGTCAGCAAAGGCAGCCTGCAAAATTTCTATCCTCTTGATATTATGGAGGTATGTTTTATGTGCTAACATGTAGTCTATCCTGGAGAATGTCCCATGTACATTAGAGAAAAATGTGTATCCAGGCTTCTGGGGGTGGAGTGTCCTGTATATATCTACTAGGCCTCTTTCTTCCATTTCTCTCCTCAGGTCTAGTATATTCTTGTTGGGTTTCAGTCTGGTTGACCTGTCTAGTGTTGACAATGCCATGTTAAGGTCTCCCACAATTATTGTGTTGTTATTGATATTATTTTTCAGATTTGTCAACAGTTGTATTAAATATTTTGCTGGCCCCTCATTCAGTGCATATATGTTTAGGAGGGTGATTTCTTCCTGCTGTACATATCCCTTGATTAATACAAAATGTCCATCTTTGTCCCTTACAACTTTTCTAAGTATAAAGTTTGCATCATCTGATATTAGTATGGCCACTCCTGCTTTTTTATGGGTGTTGTTTGCTTGGATGATTTTCCTCCAGCCTTTTATTTTGAGTCTATGTTTGTTCTGACTATTCAGGTGTGTTTCTTGTAGGCAGCAGAAGGTTGGATTGAGTTTTTTGATCCATTTAGCCACTCTGTGTCTCTTAACTGGTGCATTTAGTCCATTGACATTGAGAGAAAGAATTGTCCTGGGAGTTAGTGTCATCTTTATATTAAAGTTTGGTGTGTCTGTTGGTAAGCCTTGTCTTAAAGTATGCTGTTCAGTTTTTCTTTTAAGAATGGTTTTGAGTCTGTGAAGTTTTTGAGCTATTGTTTGTCTGTGAAACTATGTATTGTTCCTTCAAACCTGAAAGTGAGTTTTGCTGGGTGCAGTATTCTAGGCAAAGCATTTATTTCATTGAGTTTTGTCACTGTGTCCCACCACTGCCTTCTGGCCTTGAGTGTTTCTGGTGACAGGTCTGCAGTAAATCTCAAGGATGTTCCCTTGAATGTAATTTCTCTTTTTGATCTTGCTGCTTTCAGATTCTGTCTCTATCTATGGGATTTGTCATTGTGACTAGGATGTGTCTTGGGGTGTTTTTTCTGGGGTCTCTTTTAGTTGGCACTCTTCGGGCATGCAGGATTTGATCACATGTATTCATTAGCTCTGGTAGTTTCTCTTTAATGATGTTCTTGACTGTTGATTCTTCCTGGAGATTTTCTTCCTGAGTCTCTGGGACTCCAATGATTCTTAAGTTGTTTCTGTTGAGCTTATCATAGACTTCTATTTTCATCTGTTCCCATTCTTTGAGTAATTTTTCCATTGTTTGATCATTTGCTTTGAGGTTTTTTTTCCAATTTCTTCTGCTGTATGGAATTGTTATGCATCTCATCTTCTAGTATACTGATTCTATCCTCAGCTGCTGTTAACCTGTGGGAAATCTCAACCATGTTTTTCTTCAATTCATCTACTGAGTTTTTCAGACCTGTTATTTGATCTGAAATTTCAGTTTGGAGTTTTCTCATTTCTATCTTCATATTCTCCTGATTCTTATTAGTGTTCTCTTCTATACTTTGTTTGAGTTCTTCGAACATCTTCCATATTGCAACTCTAAACTCCTTATCTGAGAGACTGACTAGGTGGTTGGTCAGGCTCGAGTCATCAGAGTTGCCATCTTCATTCTCTATGTCTGGCACTGGTCTGCGTTGTTTCCCCATTGTCACACTAGTATTGCGGGTTTTTCTAAGTGTTGTGGTTGTATTCATCGGCTAAATGATGTGCACCGTCGCGAAGGGGAGTGGAGCAATCGTGCTCCTCTGGCTCCTCCCTTTCTGGGCATGTGGACTCACCTCCGCGGAAGGCTCACGGGAAGGCAGGCTGGCTGATGGGCCACACCCAGGATGAAATCAGGCCAAAAATGCAGGACAGCAGAGTAGAGAGGCAGAAGGGTGCTGGCATCTGAGATCCAGCGGAGTTCAGTGGCTCCTCCCTTTCTGGGCGTGTCGACTCACCTCCACGGAAGGCTCACGGGAAGGCAGGCTCCCCGGAAGGCTCACAGGAAGGCAGGCTGGCTGATGAGCCACACCCAGGATGAAATCAGGCCAAAAATGCAGGACAGCAGAGTAGAGAGGCAGAAGGGTGCTGGCATCTCAAAGTCTTTATTATTGCTACTACAACTTTTAGGGGCATGTACTCAGCTGCCAGGCCTCTTAGAAGAAAGGCATGAGAGAAAGTTACCCACATTCCCTCCAAAATGCCCTAGTGATATCAGCCCCCAAACCAGCATAACTGAAGTATGGCCAGATTGGTGTCCCCAAAGGGAATTGTAGAAGGTCAGTGAAGAGGCCAGGCCATTGGGGAAATGTGATTCTGGTAGATGGAGGCAGCAAAGGTGCCTTCTGCACAGTGTGTGCTGGGCCCATCTTGTCCTCCCAAGATGGCTTGCTTTCTGCTGCATAGACTGTGTAGCCATAATCTTTCATGGTTCGGTTTACATCTCACTCAAGAAAAAAAGTGTGTCTATGAGTCTATGAGCTAATCTGGTTCCAACATGGCAACTGCATTTTCTACCTTGTGGTTTTCCAGTTGATATTTAAATTCATTATATCTTATTTAAGTACTTAAAATTCATTAATTAAATCACTGCTTCAATTGTATTTTCTAAATTATTTTACATTTGACATATTTTTATAAATTATGTAATTTCAGTATTTAATTTTTTTCACCCAATAGTGGTTTCATAGAAATTTGTGTTGTTTATTTTTCAGGTAGAAGTATTTTTTAATTTTGTTATCAATTTCTATTTTATGATACTGAGACCTCTTTGTAACCCAACAGGAGGTCAACATTCTATTTGTGAATATTCTATTTGTGCTTTGAGAGCCAAAATGTATTGTCTGTATTATCACAGTTTGAGCTTTGTTATGTGGCCATAATATCTATCTTATCAACTGCACTGTTTTGATTTTTATACTTTGTAATTTTGTTTCTATATTCCTGGAAAGTTTTGTCACTCTCTTTATTCTTTCATTGTTTTTTTGGCTTGGTTTGGAGGCCACACCTGATGATGGTCTGGGGTTATTCCTGAGTTATTCAGTGTTCAGAAATTATTAGTGGCAGGCTCTGAGAACCATATGGGATGCTGGGGATTGAACCCAGGTCAGCCACATGCAGAGCACACACCCTACCCACTGTGCTATTGCTCCAGCCCCACTCTCTTTATTTTTAAACTTTCTGGTCCACCTTATTGTATGTATGCCTCATATACTGAATTTGAGGTATGCCTCATAGACTGAAATTTTTCTGTGCATGAAATTCAATATTTTCCTGCCCCCGAATGAAATAACTTTTAAAGGCAAAAAAAATAAATTTTCTATACTTTATTGAAAACTAATATTACAATAATACATTAAGTATAATTCATTAGTATTTTGTGTAAGTTGATGTGTATTATGCCTTCTATAATAATATAAATAATAATATAATAATATAAAATATAAATAATATAAAATAATAATATAATAATAATATAAATAAATATTTATATATATTTGTTTTATTAATCATAGATTACTCTTTTCACTGAAAGGAATAATGTACTTTGTTTTTATTTTCTTATTTACTCTTCTATTCAGTGATGCATGCTGTAAATGATATCTATATTCTTGTATGGAATAATGTTTTATTTCCAATTTGTCAAAAGATACAATAATTATGTTATTCTTTTCTCTAACACCATCTTTGTTTTAGGTTCCAAGTGTGGTGGAAGGTATTCAATGAACACTCTCAAAGCTTTGCCAAAGTTTCTAGTCTTAATCCTACTTTGGTTGACTAATGATTACCCTAAAAAAATGAATAAGCAAATATTTGCCTTTTGCACAAGGAATACTGCTTCTCAAGTCTTGACCTGTGGAGAAGAGCTCATTTAAGTAAAACAAAAATAAAAACTAAAAAATATTTATATCACACCTCCTCTCAATTCTTGAAATCCAACTATATGTTCTTTTATTTTATACCAGAAGACTGATGCTTACTGATTTTTCTATACTATGTGAATGAATTGGGAACACAGATTAGTAAAGCAGTTGCTTTGCATGCAGCAGTCAACCCAGGTTCAATTCCTGAGATCTCTTATGGTCCACCAAGTGTGATTCTGAGTGGAGAATCAGGAATAAACCCTAAGCAAAGCCAAGAATATACCTTGAGCACTGCTCAGTGTAGCCCCAAATTCAAAAACTAAATTGGGTCTTTTTGGAGAGAGAACTAGAGATTTTTATTTTTTAGGAGGTTCCCCCTCACTCCAACTAAATGTAAATAGAACATTATCATATGATAGAATTTGCTAGGTTATTTGTGGAGGGCCTGGGAAGTCTCAGTGCTTTTCTGCATTAATAGCAAGCAAATAGAAATTTCTTCCAGTTTATAATTTGAATGTTATTTAAATTTTTTCTAATTTTTTTGTTTATTAGGCTCTTATCTTCTAGTAAATATTTTGTCTAATTTTTTTCTTTTTTATTTATTTCCTTTTAACTTTTTATCTTTCTCTTTTTTTCCTTTTCAGTCTCATATTTTGAGTCAAATCTATTGTTCCATAAACACCTTTATCTTTTGTTTTTAAGATAATTTATTATTTTCCTCCTATGTATTTTCTGAATTTATTAAGCTCTAACTTCACTTTTCTTCTTTTTTATTTCTGATATTAAGAAACTGTACTTTAACATTTGTTGCACATTTTCAAGTGCTGGTGGCATTATTTAGTATTGCTTTGTACAATTTGAGTGTTATGTGAACACTTTCTTTTCTATTTTCTTTATTTCTGATTGATTTGGGTAGGTGCATTTTCATCTACTGAAATGCCTGGGTTCTGATGCTTTATTTTCTTGATGGCCTTCTGTGACTGTTGTCTGCCATTTTCTGTTCATTTTTAAGCATTCAGGCAGTGGTATATAAGTATATTTAGGAAGGGGGGGTTAGGTGACAGGCACTGTTTCTTAGTTCAAGAGCACCCTCTTCTGTTGGCCTGAGAAAATGTAGTTTCTTTCATTATCTTTGAAGCAAAGGGGTTGATATTTTCTGATTTTTGAGATCCATTTCCATTTAATGATACACTCACACTTCTTTGTTTCCTTTCACAAGGAATCCTCCCTCCCAAAGAAGAAACCTGATGCTTCCTCCAAATGTGGTACCTTCCCACATCCTGAGCCCATCCTAAGAAGTATCATGCCCTTCTACACTTTCCCCAGGAACTAGTGCTTTCAAGCACCTGCCTTAAGACTTACTCCTATTTCCCAAGCAAGCACAAACTTCTCTTTCTGGGGATTATTTATTTCTTTCTGTTTCTACAACAACAAATCTGCCAGCCTCTTCACTTTCCCATAAATGTTCTACATGATTCTTTGGTCTAACACCATGTGGTCTGGAGTTAACTTGTTGGACCTGATTACTCTTGTACAGTAATATAATTATTTTTGCTTTTTTGGGGGGCACACCTAATGACACTCGGGGGTTACTCCTGGCTATGTGCTCAGAAATCGCTCTGGCTTGGGTGACCATATGGGACACCAGGGGATTGAACCACGGTCCTTCCTAGGCTGCGCCACCACTTTGGCCCCTACAGTAATATAATTTAAAACTCAGAATATTCTCTAAATATGCTGTTTGCATGAGTGTAAGAAATACAAACAGACTGAATCTGGGAATATTTTTTGACATGGAATTCCTAAAACTAACCATAAGAAAGCAAGTTTTTAAGGGAATGAATAAACCTTACTAGAAATTACCCTTGATACAGGATAATTTTACCACTAATACCATATGTGGACTTTTAAAGCATCATTTAACTTATCTGGATGTTGGTTTTCTCCTAGAGGAAGCAACTGTGTATTTCCACTGATATTCAGTAAGCTTCAAACTTCTCTATTACTCTTACAACCTTTGATTTCCCGTCCCTGTATTATGCACACAAATCTAATTAACTTGCATCTTACAACTCCAATCTCAGCATCACAAAGAAAACAAATTCTATGTTAACTGTGTCTTGGCAAACTGTAAATACAAATTTGTTTCTCCAGCTGGTTTAAAGAGAATTGAGTTCTCTGTTAATTCAATCTGCAGTCCTCTGCAGGATGAGGGCTCAGTTGGGACCTGCCACGTGTCTGTGTTGGGTTTCTATTATAAGGTCAGGTTGTTCCCTCTCAAAAACAGTCTTCACCAAATTTAGGGAGTAGCTACAGCCACAATCCTTTCTATTCTTCGTGTTTTCTCTGGGCTCAAGGTCCTTCTTTAAGACTAACTCCAACACTGAAATATCTCCATTCCTAGAGGAGACCAATTTTTTTAATAAGCCAAAGGAGAAGAAAAACAGATAAATTGCAAGGATAAAATGTGAAAACATACAAGGTCACAATAACCACTCTTGCTCAATAATGTGAACTTTTGTAGTGTTCTCAGTTTTCATGTGGCTACAATAATGATACATACTCCCCACCCATGGAGGCTTGAAGAGACAATATCACAGATGAGTCATCCCAGAAGAGCCCTCCAGAGGTCATCTTGGCAATGCCCTTGCCTTGTATTGAAATGGCTTTCCCAATTATAAACAGATGCAAGTACTAAGTGGGCAGGAAGTTTCTCCTATCCTTAAAGCTCTCAAGGCAGGAGATGATGAGTCTACCCCCTCAGGCACCTGTTCACTGATTCCCACCACTTTCACTTTCAGGAAGTCATGCAGAGATGGATTTCTTTTATCCCCATCCAATCTCTACCCAATTACATCCAAAATTATATTTGCCACTTGTAGGCTTCCTCTTTTGCTGCATTGTGAATCCAGAATACTTGCTGAAATTATGGCAATGAAAGCAAGTTGACCCAAGTGCACATACCCATGTGTGTATACAAACAAGCATGTGTTCATACTCATGTATATGCATGCACATATAAATACACCCCTACATACATGCACCCCTACATACATGAAGCTAGGTAGGAGAAAGATATGCAAAACTGGAACATTCATCCTTGCAGAAAAGATTTTAAAAAGATTAAAAGAAAAAAACAGAAATCATAAATGAAAATAGTTCTCTAGTATAGGAAGTTTCAATCCTCTGAGACCTCAATATATTGTATACATTCCTAAACAATTTCCATTATCTCCACAAATCCAGTTTCAGTATGGGGTCAAGAAAACTTTCTGACCTAACCAACTCTCTCTGGTCAATCTTTGTGCATGGAAAAGAGGAACAATATTCTAACATGAATCTAGTATATTTTTCCGTTTCTAATCCTTTTTTGACTTCCCATTTCTAAGCTCAGTTAACCTAAGGCTTACCAAGAGAAGTAACTTTACTAAGTAAAATGTGTCAGGTACATTAAGATGATTAGGAAGAAATCAGCAAAAGGAGACATTTGTTCAATTTGAAGATTCAGAAAAAGTTTCGTGGAGAGGATAATTATTTTACCGAGCTCTGAAGGAAATATAGAAACATAATGACCTTTGAGAACAATATTATAGGAAGCATACTCAGGAAATTGTGAGTTATTAAGTTGTCCTGTAATAAATTGTGCATATAGAAAAGTGGGAGGAAATGTTGGTCATTAGAAAGGTGAGGTGGGATCTTAATAGAAAAGACCCAAAATGTCAAAAAAATTTTGTGATTATGACCCACCTTTGGGGTCTCAGTTATTCCTTAAAGTCTCAATTTATATTTATATGTACCTATTAAATTGCTAATGTTCAATGTAGTGAGTATCATGTCTTTTAAAATGGACTTTTAGAAATTAGAAAAAGATAAAATAAGAAAAATAACACCTCCATTGGCATGCAATCATATATTGTAAGACTATATTTAAAAGGTCCTTTGTAAAAGTTCTTTATGAACTTAAAATTAATTTGAACTACAGCTTAGTGATAGTTTGAAATGAAAGCTTCAACATATCAGAATGGTTAATATTATCAAGCGCATAGAAGAAAACGCCAGGATTAAGACAAATCCAATTCTAACAGCAAACTGGGCAATATGTATAATATATAAAATAGAACACAAAGCTAGCCTTTAGGTAAACTTTGAAAATTAAATGTAATAATTAATAGCATTTATTTTTTAATGTTTTTAAATATTTTTAGTTAAGCACCATGATTACAAACATATTTTTAGTTGGGTTTCAGTCATAAAAGGAATACCCCTCATCACCAGTGCAACATTTCCACCACCAATTTTTAGTCAGCAAGAAAAACAAAGACACATGGATGGGACTTAAAAAATATTCAGTGACTGTTGTTAAGTGAATAAATATTAAAAAGCAATACTAAAGGAAAAGGAAACCTCTTATAAAAAAAAATCTATCTTTGTCAGTGAGAAAATACAATACAATACAATGGATCAAAAATACCTCTTCAAAAATGGTGCTGGAATTATACAATCATTTATAAAAATGTTTAGTCTAAACATTGATCTTATGCCCTTTATGAAAATCAATTCAAAATGGTTCATAGATGAAAATGTAAATTGCAATCCTTAAAACTTCTAGAATTTTGGGCCCGGAGAGATAGCATAGTGGTGTTTGCCTTGCAAGCAGCTGATCCAGGACCAAAGGTGGTTGGTTCAAATCCCGGTGTCCCATATGGTTCCCCGTGCCTGCCAGGAGCTATTTCTGAGCAGACAGCCAGGAGTAACCCCTGAGCAACGCCGGGTGTGGCCCAAAAACCAAAGAAAAAAAAAAAAGAAAAACTTCTAGAATTTTATAGAAAAAACTCTAAATGACCTTGGAGTAGTGATAAATTTTCCCGTAAAACACCAACTATATAAATAAAATATTGATAAATTTAACTTCATTAAAATTAAAAATTTCTGCTTTGTGAAAAACAATGTCAAAAGAGTTAGAATATACACCACAGATTAGGAGAAAATATTAGCAAAAAATGCATATTTGAAATATGCAAAGAATATATAATATTAAATAATAAGAAGACAACTTGATTTTCCTAAATGGACCAGAAAAATTGAATAGACATCTAATCAAAGAAATTATACCAATGATAAATAAGCAGCTGAATAGGTGCCTTATATCATGCTGTCATGAGATATTACCACACACCTAGAATGGCCAAACTCTCAAACACTGACAACACCAAACTCTGGTGAAAAACTGGAGCTCTCATATACTGGAGGTAGGGTTTCAAAATGGTTGCACTAGTAATAAGAATGCAAAATGTATGACCACTTTGAAAGGCAACTTTAATTATAAAACTAAATATATTATATTAAATATATTATTTAATTATTTAATAATATTAAATATATTATTACCATACATTCTAGTATCATCATCCTTGGTATTTACTCCACAAATTGCCACAACAATTTGGATGAAACTGGAGGACATCATGCTAAGTGAATTGGTCAGAAAGAACGAGACAGAATGTTTCTCTCTCATTCATATATGAAACTTAAATATACCCTGAAGGTAGCAACTAAGATCCCAAAACAACAAATTAATTAACCATTAAGTTGGGGGTGAAACTGTTAAGAGGAAGGGGTCTTGGGGCCTTGAGAGAGAGAGGGAGTACAGTAAGTACACTTGTGATAGTTGTAGTGTTTGAATTATATGCTTGAGAAACATTATCAATAGCATTGTAAACCACATAATTTCAAAAAATACACAAACCTGTTCACTGATATTTAAAACATTTTAAATTGCCAAACTTCTAGCCTATAAAAAATATGATCTACCATTCCATGAGAAGATTTAATAAAAACTCCAACACAAGTTATTAAAAGTGAAAACAGCCCATCTTAAAAGAATACATACCAAAGGTATACATGTATACATATATAACAGTCTGTAAAAGGCACAACCACAGAAACAATAAAAATAGTGGTGGTTGTCAAGTGAGAAGGGAAGATATAAATAAAGAGATCACAGAGGATTTTAGGGCAGTAAAAATACCTTATATCAAATTGTAACAACACATGCCATTATAAGTATAGCCATCCACAAAATGAAGAACAAAAGTGAACTTTTGATAAATGATGAAAATAGGAAATTATAATGTCAATGCAGGTTCATCCTTGGTTTATTTAAAAATTAAATTTTATTTTGGTGATTGATAAAAGAGGATGATCTTATATGGAAAATTTTTATGAAATCTTTTGACTTTGTTATCAGTGAAAAATTTCTTATTTAAGTTTAACTTATTTAATTAACTTATTTAAGTTTAATTAAAAATAAAAGTGAAAGAAAAATGAAAAGAGACTATATAGGTAATATTATTTTATGGAGGTCAGAACAGCAATGCTCATTACTTCTCGCTCTTCACTCAGGGATCATTTCTAACAGTGCTCAGGAAATCATAAGGGATGCTGGAGAATGAAACCCAGGTTGACTGTCTACAAGGCAAGAGCCTTAAGCACTGCAGTTCAGCCTCTGTATTATTATTCGATATAATTTATTATTACCATGAGTAATCATTTATTATCCCCGTAGAGCTAGGGGAGAGAAAAAGAGAGAGACAGAGCGAAAATGACAAAGATAGTTACAAAATTCATTAGTCATTAAATATCCTGAAGCAAATACAGGTTTCTTGGAACTAAAGATTATAGCAGGTGAATTCTGTTGAAGTGGCTAAGACATCTGTAATGTGGCCCAGACTCTGACATTAATTGATAGGCAGTTGTAGGCAAAACTCCAATCTCAAGATTTTTTAACTTCAAACTTCACAGTAAACTGATTGACCTTAGAACTCCACTAACTCTGATACCTTAGGCATTGAGACAGAAGCCTGTGCTATCTAAAGATCCCTGAATTCCAAAGTAAAGCTCTTCTAAAAAGTTGTGGTTACTCCAAAGAGTGATCTCAACACCCAGACGACTCAGCAACAGTCTGCATGCAGGGCAGATCGCTCCGCATTTAATGGTATGCTGAAACTAGAGGATGCTCACATAAACCTGGCATCGATGAAAGAAATGCACAGAATCCAGACTCTTTAAATATAAGAATCTGATACCAACAATAGCTAAAGTGTGAAAAAGTTTCACTGGGACCACGGAGAATGACTCGGGTTGGACGGACTGGTATGCCTGGAACCCAGAGTCGGTCTTACCCAATAAACTTCTGGGGTGAGGCCTTTTTGTAATCAGCTCAAGGATTTTTTTTCCATTTTCCCCATTTTTCTGGACCTATGCAAACAATGGCGATTGCCACTATCACACCTTTACTATACGTTTTTTACTCTCATCCTTTAAGGAAAAAAAATACAACTTATTGAACTTAAAAGCAAATAACTGTAGTAGAATGCCTGTCTCGAATACAGACAGGGGATGAGAAGGGGGGAGGGGGGAATGTTACACTGGTGAAGGGGGGTGTTCTTGTTATGACTGTAACCCAACTATGGTCATGTTACTTAAATAAAAATATACTTCAAAAAAAAAAAAAGTTGTGCTTCATGTCCTACAGTTGAAGTAGGAAGCTGAACCTAGGAACTCAATGCTTTGAAGCCAAAGATGTTTCTAAAGGATAAAGTTCATGTTTGTTTCAAGAAGACCCAGAAAAGCAAAGACCATTTCTAGAAAACAGAGACTGCCCCTCATGGGAGACCTTGGGAGGCCTGGCCTTCCCCATTCTTCATCCATCAAGTCAGTCCACATGAAGACAAAAATGTGATCCTTGCTCTGTTTTCAAAGCCTCCCAGTGATTCCCACAATGCAATTTAACATCATTTGTTTGTTGTTGTTTTTTTTATGAGATTAACAAAGTTCTTTGTCCAAGAAGTCTCCCATTTGGAGCTCTTATCTTCAAAACCTTGCAAGAGATGAGGACTAATGATTCATAGTAGTTCTCAGTGTGATTTAAACCTATAAATTGAGACTGTCTAGGCATCAATTACTTAGAGCCTTAGGCCAGACACAGAAATCCCTTGTTTAAACAATCTGTTCTAATTCCCCTTAGAAGCTAACAGGCTTCTACTCCAGGGGCTGTTGAGAAGAACTGCCAGAGTACAAGTCCCAACATGATCCATGATTTTAGCCTGTTTCTGGAGGAACTTTTGGGAAACCACTCTTTCAAACCAAAACCATTTCAACCCATTTCTCCTCCACAATCGCAGAAACGAAAATTTTCTCAAATAAAAAGTCCCCCATCTTCTCTAGGTTCTGCTTTTCTGACTGGGAGACCTTTCTGGTGTCAACTATGTAGATACCAGAGTTTGATTAAAAATCCCTTTCTTATCATCTCCCCTGTCACCATCATAGATATGTTGTTTACAAGCATAAAATCTGCAATATCAGTGGAGGATGAGGGAGATACTTTAAAGAGTTAGTGAGCATATTTTCTTATTATAGGCTTAGGTCAATCCCCTACACCTCAAAAGTGTCCTGAACATCCAAGAAATAACCCCAAGATTTGGACATGTAGTATTCCTTGAGTTGGATCCTTGAGATTCAATCAAAAACAGTAAATAAAAGCAAAGAAAAAGGAGAGGGGGGAGAGAGAGAGGGGGGGGAGAGGAGAGGAGAGGAGATGGGAAGGGTGGAGATGGGAAGGGAGGAGAATGGAGGAGAGGGGAGGAGATGGGAGGGGAGGAGAATGGAGGAGAGTAGAGGGGAGGAGAAGAGAAGGGAGGAGAGGAGAAAGGAGGAGAGAAGAGATGGAAGGAGAGGAGAGGGGAGGAGAGAAGAGGGGAGGAGATGGGAAGAAAGAAGAGGGAAGGAGAGGAGATGGGAAAAGAGGAGAGGAGAGGGGAATGGAAGGAGATGAGGTGAGGTGAGAAAGGGTAGAGGAGAAGTGAGAAGAGGGGAGTGTAGGTGAGAGGAAGGAATAGAAAAGAGAAAGGAAAGGGTGCGAAGGGAAGGGGAAAGAGGAAAGGGAAAGGGAGGGAAGAGAAGGCAAGGTAAGGGTCAGGAGGGAAGAAAGTGGAGGGAGGAGTGGAGGGAAGGGAAGACAAAAGATGGAAGGGGAGGGGAGGGAAGGGAAGGCAATGGATGGCAAGGGAAGGGAACTTAATACAAGTCCATAAAATGAGGGACATATAAGGTGAGTTTTTATCCTATGACTTTCCCGAGGAGAAATTTAGAAAGTTTCTTAGAATTGATAGCTGGTGGCTGCAGACCTCAGTACATTATTTTTCTTTTTTGTTGCTGTTTTGTTTAGTTTTAGGACCACACTGTGCTCACGGGTTACTCCAGGCTCTGTGCTCAGAAATTACTCATGGCAGGCTCAAGGACCATATGAAATGCCAGGGATAAAACCTGGGTCAACTGTATGCAAGGAAAACACCCTACCCTAACTTCTGTGCTATCGATCTGACCCAGTACATTTTTTTAAAACTGCTCACAAATGCTGACTGCTCCAGGGGACCATGATCATGTGGGTTCTTCTATGTCTGGGTTCCAGTATTTGTGTTTTAAGTATACTTTTTGGAAAGTCAGAAGCTAATTCCAAGTGGGTGACTAAAGGTAAAAGTGATGCCAAGGGGCCAGAGAGATAGCACAGCAATAGGGCATTTGCCTTGTATGGAACCGATCCAGGATGGATGCGTGTTCGATACCAGGCATCCCATGTGGTCTTCTGAGCCTGCCAGGAGCGATTTCTGAGCACAGAGCCAGGAGTCAACCCTGAGCGCTGCTGGATGTGATCCAATAACAAACAAAAAAAAATAGTGATACCAAGAGCAACGTGATCATATTCTCTTAATATGGACCCTGGTGAAGTGCCTAGCTCTAGACTAGAGTATTCATTTTCTGGTCATTGCAGCAAAGTTTATTCATGAGAGTTGTTCACCTCATGCTTTTGGTGTGGGCTTAGGGCCTGGATACCTTTCTAAGAGACTGTTACAGTCTTTGGAGAATCAAAGTTTCAGACCAAATGCTCTATCTCAGAAGTACCAGCCCTAAGTTTCCTTTCTGCCTCACTTGACTTTGATATAACAATCACCCTCTTCTTAAAATCAAAGGTCTCTAAACTGAATAAACAGAAATCATGGATTATAGGGCTAGCTTCACTTAAGAGGAATAAAGATAGGGTCCTTACCTCTAATAGATGAATTCAGAGCTGTTATGGGTGCAAAGGTCAAGAGGTCTCATGGCATTGGCTATAGAAGTATAAATAAAGTATTGTTTTTTAAAGGTCTTATAATGAACACTACAAAATGGATGATTTGTAAACCACAGAAATTTATTTCTCATAGTTCTGGAGGCTATTATTCAAGATCAGAGATCCATTCCTTGTGATGTGCTGGGGAAAGCTCTTTTTCAGGTGTAGACTTCCAGGTGTAGATTTCTTATCATGACCTCCATGATAATTTATAATTACCTAGCAGGATGCTATAACATAGAATTTACATTGTTTATACTATTTTTTGTTCTATTATATTTTAGATAGGATAAAAAGAAGTCTATGTTGGGAATATCATAAACCTAACTACAGAGTACATGATTTTAATCTATGGTTGATTGACTCTTCAGATGTGGAACTCAAAGATACAGAGAAGAGATGCCTTGTAATAAAAAGCTGAGATTAGGACATTTTAGGAAACTGGCCTAAAATTATTTTTATTTTTCTTAAAAATTATACCTAATGAGTATGCCCTGAATACAGAGGTCCTAAAGAGAAAATAATCATGTACTTATAATATCAATGAAACATGTGGCAGAAAAGCTAAGAGTTTGTTTTCTATGGGCCATATAGCATTCAGAGGTTTTCCTTTCTTCCTTTCTTTCTCTTTCCTTCCTTAATCCTTCCTTTTCTTTCTTCCTTTTCCTTCCTTCCTTCCTTCTTTCCTTCCTTTCTTTCTTTCCTTCTTCCTTTCCTTCTTTTGAACCAAAGTCTGTCCTGGATCGACTGCAAGGCAAACACCCTACTACTATGCTATTACTCCAGCTCCAAGGGCCAGATGATCTTAAGGTTCCTTCCAACTCAAGCTAAGTTATAGGACTCATATTCTCCTTCTATGTGCACAGATAGAATTTAGTTCAGTGAATCAATAATTCTAAAGGCATATCAAAAAGCATCATAGATATCATATACATATCACTAAATCTTGTTAAATTTTTATTTCTGGTATATCATGGACCCCAAAGAAACTACATGAATTTTACATCTACCTCCTGAAGACTTGATCAATAAGTGCTCTCAAGAGTCTCAGAGGGACTCAGTATCACCTGAAAAAAAAACTAGTTAGATCCATAGGAGGTAGTAGAAAAGAGAGAAGACTCTGGAAAACACAAATGGACAGAGTAGAATGTGGTAGAAATCTACTAAATCAATAAAAATAATTTCAGCAATGCATATATAGTTCATAAAAGTAAAATACCAAAATGTTAAAAGCTAGTTATGAGGAATCCAGTTCTTGGATAAAATTGTGAAATGAGTGACTCATAAAATTGACCAATTTACTAAATTTATGTTGCATTGCTAAATTTCTTAATTAATTGTGTTGCTTAATTATTGTAATTTAACATGTCTTTGCTTTTAGTTTTTAACTGAGAATTGTATTCCTGTTCATTTTGATTTCTTTTGGTTGGTTTTTATTTTAGAGTTCAATTTTAAAAGACATCTTAATTTAATGTCATCTAAATTCTACTTTATTATGGGAGATATTCTAAGTTAATTAAAATTGTATCTTTACTGCAAATGATGCCAGTAGAGAAGATCCCAAGATTAGAAGTCACTGGTAAGGCCGGATCTCACACGAGTAGAACACTCACAAAGATGCATCCACCACCACTTCAGAGAGTAACTCACTTTATTGTAGATGGAAAAGGAATATTTATATTGGGAGAGAGTAAGGTAGAGAGTAAGTTGTGGACTCAGTGAAACAGGTAGGATGTGAGATGGGATTGCAACATGGTGTGTGCTTCTGTGTTTAGGAAAGAAAGGGTAGGAGAAAGCAGAGTGTGTGGTTAAGGTGATTAGCTACACTTTACTTTCCAGCAGTTTGCACAGAGATTCAGAGGCAAGCAGTGTAAGAAATTTGAATATGCCCTAAAGAGATTCGTCATGGTGTTAGTGTTATTGCTATTTTATTATGTTTTAGTTGTTTATAGATTTTTGTTGTCCCTTTTCAGTTTCTAAAAGTCAGTGCCAAATGCCTATTTCTGATATATGGGGTGTGTGCATGTGTATGGGGGAAAATGGCTTTTATTTTCCACAATGTTGGGGCTGTGTTAGCCAGCAGAATACTGAGAGGAAGAATTACTTAAGTCTTTCCCCATTCTTGGCCATTTTTCTGTATTCTGTCTGGGGTGGGGGAAAACCAAACTGAAGATTTTCACATTCTAAAGCTTTTTTATTCTCCCCAGTTTACCTCATTAGGAAGAGACATCAAACCACCCACCTAAATTATCACCTATATTTCCCCCCAGATAGAACATATACAAGAGAAACTGTGATTATATAGACATAGTAAAATACTACTCAGCTATTCTGCTACATGAATAAAACTGGAGGTTATCATATTGATATACAAAAGAAACTGTGATTATATAGACATAGTAAAATACTACTCAGCTATTCTGTTACATGAATAAAACTGGAGGTTATCATATTGAACGAAGTCATTTAGAAGGAAAGAGACAGATATAGAATGTTTTCTCTCATATATAAAATAAAGAGAATCATAATAAGAGAACAAAAAATGGTGAAAAAAACTCCAAATAATCTAAACTGTTCTACAGAATAAAACTTACCAGAGAAGTGAGATGGGGAAGTAGGATAGGAATGGTGAGAGGGAGGGAGGCTGAGGGAGGAGTCTTGGACAATGATAGAGAAAAACAGACACTACAGTGCAGGATCTGGTGTTGAAATATTGTGTGCATAAAACACTACTATTGGGGCTGGAGTGATAGTGGTAAGGCATTTGCCTTGCATGCAGCCAATCCTGGATGGATGTGGTTTCAATCTCTGGCATCCAATATGGTCCCCCAAGCCTGCCAGGAGCTATTTCTGAGCACAGAACCAGGAGTTACCCCTGAGCACTGCTGGGTGTAGCCCAAAAACAAAAACAAAAACCAAACAAAAACCCTACTATTGGCAGTATTGTAAAACTATAAATCATGGTGGCTAAATTTAATTAAAATCAAAGCCCATTCCTAGGAACCCACCTTGCCACCTTTATGGATGGTACTGGTTTCTTCCACTCAAATCTGTCCATTCTATGAAAGTTTGTCTTTCATAAAGCCAGCTCTGTCCTATAATCCTGTTGTATCACTAAGCAGGAACATACCAACCATGGGGATTTGCCCTCTATGACAGAAGTCATCTATCAAAAACCAAGTGTAGTAAAGGAAGAATAACTTGGGAGCAGCAGGAGCAATCATTTTTCATTTCAATTTATGATTACTACTGGCCATAAATAATAAACTAAGATAAATTGACTATCTGATACATATTTAAAATAAAACAAAATTGGGAAAAAATTGATATTAAAAATATTTTGTTCCTAGCTGATGAACCAACATCTGACTTACCTTTGTCAAAAATGTAGATTATTGGGGCAGGAGTGATAGCACAGTGGTAAAGCTTTTGTCTTGCACACAACCAGCATCCCATATGGTCCCCAGAGCCTGCCAGGGGCGATTTCTGAGCACAAAGCCAGGAGTAACTCCTGAGCTGAGTGCTGTTGGGTGTGACTCAAAAATAAAAAAAAATAAAAATAAATGTAGATTATTTCTGATAATAACTATGAAATCAACAGATCTCATTTTTTTCTTACTGGATACAACACATCAACGTAATGAGATTTTTCTTAGTCATTTCTAATTTCTAAATTATATATAGATTTAAACTAAATAATCAATACATAGGAAATAAATTTTGTTTAAATTTAAATTTGAAAAAAATACAGTGTTCATGAGCTTTAAATTAGGTTAGATTAAATTTTATATACTGAATATATAAGAGAATCAAGTAGCTATAAGCTTAAATAGTTCTACATAAATGGCATCGATTAGAAAATTCATAGGTGAAATTATGAAATACTGTTTTTAATGTTAAAATGATTTGCTATATCTCATATCCAGAACAAAATTAGATATTCACATTAAATTTAAACCTTTCCTGTTAAATCATCCAAAATCCTAGTAAGATGTTACAAAGTATCAAATTTAGTAAATTTGGCACATTACTCTGTAATGAAATTAATCATTTGGCCAATTGGCCTTTTAATAATTGTTTTTCAGGGAATTAATTAACTTTCAAGGGCATTTGAAAAGGAAATTGTTTCAGAGCCAGTTTTTAGAAAATATGGATAAATCATAACTTTTTTTATAACATTTCCCTTGGAGGCCAAATTTTCCCTAGGGGCAGAAGCAAGGGAATTGAGTCACCTAGATATCTTCTGATGCCATGTGGACATATTTCTGGGTGGTAAAGCAAAAAAAGATAAAAATGTTCCTGAAGGTTTGCTTGCTATTTTACTCTTCCAGGTAAGGTTTGCTTTGTCTGAAATCATGGATCGCCTTGGAGGCACATCACCTTCCTTCTGGCTAAGGCTCAGCAGCTTTCACACACAACCTCTGCCATAAAAACAAGTTCATGCCACAGGTCCTAAACCTCTGTTTGCTGCTTCACCCTTCCTGTTATGCTTCATGTCACTAGATAAAAATGAGCATAGAAGGAAAAGAACAATTCCAAGCCCAAAATTGAGTCTCCCAGGGCATCTAACTATAAAACCTCACTGTCAGAACAGGGAACACTGGAAAACTAATGGAGAAGAAATGTGGAAGTCCTCCATGATAAATAAGTGAAATGAATAACAGGATGGCAAACACCAACCAGCTCTGTAAACCCTCAGAACAACTACTTTAGTGATACCATGGTGAGAATGTTTAATGAGCACAAAGAAATAATGACACAGTTAGTCAGCATAGCACAAAAAGCATGAAAGCCAAAATGAGAAAACTATAAGTAGAAGTGACAGAATTGAAGAGTATAGTAGGTGATATTTTTTTTTTAAAAAAAAAACTCATTAGAAACTCTAAGTGACAGAATAACAATAGCTGAGGAAATGATCAAGATGTTCCAAGATGTGATGGAAGAATTCTCTAGAAAATAAGAATTTGGGGAAAATTCTAAAAGGAAATGAACAGCACATCAGAGAACTATGAGGGAGCTCAAGAGAAACAATATACCATATTATCCAGCGTATAAGACGACCCCCTAATTTTAGACTTCCTCTCTGACTCTGGCCAATCTGAGCAGGCTTTTTACAGTGTATATTTGGGTACAGAACATTGTATAATTTGCATGTGTAAAAAGCCTACTTGAATTGGCTGAGTTAGAGAGGTGGTCCGAGCAGCCATGCAGTGATTGGTGCAGGATCAAGTTTGAAAATTTATTTTTTGGTAATATCCAGATGATTTTCATTTAGCGGCATATAGAAATGTTTTTCAGGATATACTCGGCATATAAGACTACCCCTGATTTTCGGTTGACTTTTTTTGTTTCAAAAGTTGTCTTATATGCCAGAAAATATGGTAAGAATCAATGTAGTCCCTGAAGATCAGAAAAGATAATTTGATGAAAACAAATAGTTAAGAAATCATAGTTAAGAACTCCCCAGAAATAAAGAATACAGATAAATAAATACAAGAAGCCCCAAAATAGGCTCAACTAATAAAACTCTGAGACACATTGTGCTCAGAATGACAAAAAAGGAAGACAGAATATTGAAAGCAACAAGATCAAAAAAGGATCTTGCATACAAAGGAAAGCCCGTGAGATTCAAGATCTATCAACTGAGGCTCTGTGAGCCAGTAGAGATAATGAGATATAGTACAAAAATACCTAAGTAAGGAAAACTCATCCAGTTAAATTATCACTTAGATTTGAAGGAAATGTACAGTTTTATGACAAGAAAACAGCTTAAGGAATTTGTAATTTTGAAACCAGTTTTTCAAAAAGCATTAAAAGTGTTTCTTTAGAGGACAGGACTAATTTTCCAGTAAATGGCATTAAATATGGTTCTCATGCACAGTGCTATGATTGCCCAATACCAGATTAAGGAAGGTATGTTTGCTCCTAACTTGCTAAGGGATTTTATAAACTTTCAAGAACAAATTAATGTCTCCTTTATATTGAATGTTCTATATGATTAAGCATTTTTACATCTATATAAATTTTATTACAATTTTACTTATTAATGCAGACTCTTAAATAGTAACCATAATATATATATATATTTTTTGTTTTCTTTGGAGGGGGGCCACACCCATTTGATGCTCAAGGGTTACTCCTGGCTAAGCACTCAGAAATTGCCCCTGGCTTGAGGGGACCATAGGGGACACCGGGGGATCAAACCGCGATCCTTCCTTGACTAGCGCTTGCAAGGCAGACACCTTACCTCTAGCGTCACCTCACTGGCCCCCATAATATATTTTCTAAAAGTAAATATTTCCTTTATTATACTAAAAGACACTATTGAAATTTTCCCTTTAAATTTTCTTAATTCTCTTTCCTCTTAAAAATTGGCATTTATGAAATTATACAGTTTTATCCATACAATTCTCTATCTTGAACAGAGTAGTAGACACTTGCTAACACTGAAATTTAAATAAGTAAAATTAAATAAAATTTATAAATCAGTTTCTCTGACTTACTGGCCATATTTAAGTTCTCAATAGTCATGATGGCTTGTGGCTACCAAACTGGAGAATTCATTTCTGAGACGTGACCACACAGAAAGTTACATAGAATAGCACTGAATCCTTGCAGAGAATAGCAGAGGAGTCGGGATCTGCATTATAACAAAATTCCAAGGAGTTTGGGGTCAAGTTTGCTGAACACTAACCTATATATCACCCCACTTTTATTTGGTCAAGGAGATACTGAAGTCCAAAGAGATAAACCAATTCTGCCAACTTTATATGCATGCCTGGATTTGGAGCTGGGGCCAGGAGCCAGGACTCAGGCCTCTGACACTCATGTTTCCCAGTAGGCAAACAGCCATAGAAGTCTTGGTGACGCCTGGCAACAAATCAGGGAGGGTTACTAATGGCTCCCTCCCTGTTATAGCAGATAAGTGAGCAGTAATGTGGGCTGAGAGAGTGGACAGGAGGGTATTAGTGTCCAGCAGATCTAAGAAGCCAATGAAGGGAGGGAAGCTGGACCCATATCAAAGATGGGAGGTGACACCCTAGTGCAGCCAAGCAGGGGTGGGGGCCTCCTGACAGACCTGAAATGTAGCCAGAAGAATGTTGATTATGCAGTTGTCTCTGCAGCACTGAGGAGTTAGGAAACCTCCTCCTTAGCAGGTTATTGATCCCCGCTTTGATGATAATCCTATCATGCTAACTATGTACTATGCCCTGTTCTCTCCAGCACCAGGAGAGATTGCTCCTTCCTTCAGCCTAAATGTATATTCTCTTTCATTAGACATAGAGTCAGCCAGACTGAAGTACACAGGCAGAGAAATCAGGCATCATGCTGGGCACCTCTAAATCCCTGTTTCAAATCCCTGCAGCCACCCTGAGGAACATTGACTTGACAAGGAACTTGACTAGTTGTGACTTGAGAAGAGAATCCTTGCCCTAAAGAATTTTCTGAAAGGATAGAAGTATTCTTTAACTGCATTGTGTGAAAAAATAGTCATCAGCACTTGTCAAAATGCAGTGGTAGGACTGAATTTTAATTTTAGCTCATTTCAATCGATAATAGCCACATTTAGCTAATGCCAACAAGTATAGACAGTACAATTTGAGAAGAGCAAACCTGAGCTTCCCTGATGCCTCAGTCTTCTCAACTGTGAAGTGGAGGAGCCTGACAAGGTTGATTATTAGATTTATTCATAGCTAAGGAAGAAAACTTTAACTTCCACTTACCTAGCATTCTATGGGTGTTCCTCTCTCCTAGGATCCATCATGGGACAGAAGACAACCTCGGACAAGTAAAGACCCATGCCTTTTCTCATTGAAAGCTTTTCTTTTCAGTTAATTTGAACAGAAAAAAATGACCAGGGATGAAGTTCAGAAGTAGAGCACAGACCTTGCATAAATGAAATGCTAGGGTTGATTCTCAGTACTACAAGAAAATTCTAAAATTAATCTATAAAATATTATATAAAATAAAAATAAGAGAAAAATCAAATATAATATGTTCTGTTCTTTTCCACTGGTGTATGTTAGAATTCAGAATTCTCAATCCACTTGCTTGAAAACCCAGAATTTTAACACATGGTGGTGTAAAAAGATGATGGTTGCATGTTCATTGATAATCCTCAATTAAAAAAGAGTGTGTTTCCTTCCTTAAATATTACTTGGTGTGAGGGGCCAGAGCAGTGGCGCAAGCAGTAGAGCATTTGCCTTGCACGTGGCTAACCTATGATGGACTACAGTTTGATCCCTGGCATTCCATATAATCTCCTAATCCAGGAGCGATTTCTGAGCGCATAGCCAGGAGCAACCCCTGAGCGTTACTGGATGTGGCCCAAAAACAAAAAACAAAAAAAAAAGACTAGATGTGAGAAATCTTGACCAATAGTGTATATCAGAAGTGAAGCTGGGACCAGATGGTTAACACAGCTGGTAGGATGTTTGCTTTACATACTGTTCACCATGGATTCCATCTCTAGCATCCCATGTGGTCCCCCAAGTCTACAAGGAGTGATTTTTGAGTGCAGAACCAGTAGTATTGCCTGAGTGCTGGCAAAAATAAAAACAGAAGTGAAACTGACTAGGTGATATTTAAGATTAGTTACAAAAGGGTGTACCTCCTCTTCTCCAAAGCACCAACATTTCAAATTCCGAGTGCCCAGGTAAGAATTTTCCCTGCTGTCATTGAGAGGTCAAAGACGTCCACTGGTGAATGGTCCAGATTATAAGATCCAAGCAGAGACACAAAGCCTGAGAGTGAAGAAGGTACCTTGGTCAGGAATTTATCAGCCCCAATGATCTCAGTCTTCAGGCATTTAAATTATCCCACTGAAGCCCTGGGATATAATAAAGAAGAGAAAATGTACTCCAACTCGGTCCTATTTAAATTCCCAATTCAAATTTTTTTTTTTTTTGGTTTTTGGGCCACACCCAGCAGTGCTCAGGGGTTACTCCTGGCTGTCTGCTCAGAAATAGCTCCTGGCAGGCACGGGGGACCATATGGGACACCGGGATTTGAACCAGCCACCTTTGGTCCTGGATTGGCTGCTAGCAAGGCAAACGCCCTGCTGTGCTATTTCTCCGGGCCCCCAATTCAAAATATTTTAAAGTATAATATTTACATGTATTTACCCATATTTGGGAGTTGTTTTTCTGTACAGGTAAATAACAGGTAATATATGTAACTAGAAGTGAACCCTAGCATGTGATAGGTGAATCAAAGGAGAAGAAGGGTTTGTCTGCAGTCTAGCTCAAAGCTAGATCCATTGATCATTGGTCATGGATCTGGATGCTCAGGCTTGCACCCCAGTTCCATTCTTTGGTAATTCTCTAAGAAAAATAAGTATGCTTAATCTCTTTAGCATATTCTACAGGTGGGTTTTTGAGATTAAATTTGAGAATGCTTGTTTAGGCTCTTTAGTTAATGGACCACAAGAAAGGGATGAGTGCACAGATCAGCTCTGCAGTTCTGTTCATGGCATGAGCCAGTGGTGTTTCTTTTCTAATGAACAAAGGCCCTTAAAATAGTATAGATTTTGTAGACTAGAGATGATGTAAATGTAAAAGGGCTAGAAAAGCACTGAGCCTGTATTTTACTTCAGAATTAACTATATGATATATAAATTGGTCTCTATGAGCCAGGCATTGAAACAGCCTTCTATTGAGGTGACAGATGATATTGATCATGACAAATGATATTGAATAATAGTGTGGATTTCTTTTTACAAAGGCCACTAAATTAAGAATGTATATGTCTCTAGACCATGTCTTGAGGACTCTAACAGTGGCTTTTATTAGACTCACTTCAGATTATTAGAACAGCAGTTATCTTCTGAGAATAACCTTATCCTCTGAACTTTATTCTGAATGGAGACATCTCCAATTTTCCTTCACTATGCAAAAAGTAGGATTTTTATTTTTGGGCATCATGTGGTAGTTTACTGGAGGTAGAAAGTGAGAGCACTAATGTCATTAAAATATATAAGAAAAAATGTTTTAACACCCCATATCCTAAAAATAAACAAACTATCAAACATAGAAAAATAGAAATGTTCTATTTTGAAATAACAGATTAAATTACATTAAAGATGACCTTCTGCTATTCTTCATGACTATCCTTTACTTCAGATGGAATTCAGACTGACAGTTTCTTTCTATGTCTAACTTCAGTGATAACTCTGTTTCTCTAGCTCTCCCTCATTTTCATGATAACACTCATATATACATATATATATATATATATGTATGTATACACACATAACTGCAGAAAACATCAATTTCATGCATTTAAAGCCCTTTCTATCAACTCAGTACAGACTTCTTGGTCACTATATTTCTTACCAGATTTCAGCTGGAAAAGGGTCATATGCGACAGATACAGGGGGCAAAACAAAGTCAAAGGGCTCTTTCAGAGCTGAATCCTATGGTTGAGCTGCCCCAATAGAATGTAGAGTCAGTCTCCACACACTTCTCATCTCTCTCCAAAGACCAAAATTAGCAGACACCAGCAGAATTGCAGTGAGCAGGAGGGAAATTTATTTCTGAAATTCCATTTTCTTAATGGCAAAAAGGAAAAAAAAAAATAAAGCAAAGGGCAGGGCACTTCATTTATCTTTCCAGGTGGGTCTTTGGTATCTGACACAGCCTGGTAGCCCACATTCCTCTTGATTTTTCTGTCTCCAGAAATTTGGCAATCCTAGGACTCAGAAAACACTGGGTGGAGCTGTGGCAGGGAGAAGGCAGGAGAATGCTGCAAGCCTCAGTGCTATAAGAATCAGGAGGGAAGCAGATCCCTTTCTTATGGAAGATGGGAAAAGAGGAGCCAGGAAGAGAAGAGATTGCCATGAGGGATACAGAGTAGAATTTAAGTTAGAGATGGCCAGCCAACCCATCTTTCCATTCTAATCTCTCAAAATGGAGGTAATTGAAGGTTTGCACTAAGAGATGAATGGAATAAGACAGGAGAGGATTTCAGTGAAGCACATATTTGGCTTCTTGGTTTTTACATGCTTTCCCCTTTACATGTCCGACTAAGAGGAGGCTCTATCAAATGGGAATAATCCAGACTAAAGCCCATTATCCCCAAGGGTTTGGTCACATGCCTTTCTTGAGCATGTTACTTTAAATTCTCTTAGCCTCAATTTTGCCAATGGTAAAATTATACAATTTCAAAATTATAATGAATACTAAATCATAAGCTACCAGTAAATAATAGCAAACTCCTTGACCAATTAAAGCATGCTTTAAATGTTCATTTTTCTTTTCTCTTCTATCTTTTTATGACCTATCTCTCAGCCAAAAGACCAAGTGAACCGAAAGAGCAAAAGAGCAAAGACAATAGGGGTAGCCTTATGCCATACTGGTTCAAAACACATAATCATCATGAAGTTAAACTTAATAGCTTATATTTATTTCTCACCCATCATTAGAGAGTTCTATCCCCTTTAGCAGGCAAAGAACCTCAGTCATCTTCAAGTCAAGAGCAAAAACTCAAGATGGATAATACAATCCATGAAGTTAAAGGAACTTGCCTAATGTTGTTCTTGTAGAATAGAGACCCAACTAACATTGAATTTCATAAGTTATTCTTAATCATAATCAAGATTCTTATACTATTCTTCATAATGTTTTTGTATTGATATATCCACTTATGATTGCTCTTTTAATTCAGCTTTTATATGTGAGCACAAGATTAGTTAGACTTTGGAGACATGCCTAGTTCTTAAAACTACATACAGATGATGAGTCAGGGAGTCTTGAGAAGACTTTGCCCCATGGCAGAAGCTCTCCAGGATGCAATTTTCATACACACAAGAACCACTACCCTCTAGCCTAGATATTAGACAATAGCATGCATGTGGAATGCCTAAGTGCCTGTAAAAAGGATTATTACTAAGAAAGAGTAGATGATGATAATTAATTACCCTCCATTAAAGAGAAAGTCCCTTGAGCAAAAGCATCAAAGACAATGTTTTACTGAGTTAGCAATTTCTTTGGCTCTGAAACAAGATGATGCCTGAGTCTTCATTGTGTATCTGGTCCTTTCTCATGCATTCTGACATGAAGAATATACATTTTGACTTTAGACAATTTCTTCTAATTCCCACCTTTCTCTCGATCCCTGATCGAGTAATGATTATTATTAAGACTTCACACCAGGGTCACATACATATTTTATAGCACTCCTTTGATGAGTTAATTCATGGTTACTCTTCTTTCGTTACTAAAGTTTAAATCAAAAGAAGCACATGCAGAATAAAGATCAAACTCTCTTAAGCAGTCAAGTGGAAAAAGATCATAGAAAACAGGCATCCTACTGGATAGCAATACAATTCTTCTCACAAATATGCTCAAGTGGCACCATGGGCAGAACAAAAGGGTGTAACATAGTCCCAGATGAGATCAATGGGCAGATTTTCTATAAATTATGTGAGAAACACAATAAACATGTCTAAGGTCTTATCCATGTCTCTTAGAAACAAGAACTTAATTCATGATTCTTGGGAAACATTTTGGAGAACCAGCAGATCTATAACAAGTAGGAAAGGTCTCTATTTGGGGGATAAAGATGACCATGGAAAGAACATTCCCATGGAAAGAACAAGTCCCAAGTGGGAAATTGAAAAAGGAATCTTGCAGTGTCTATGAAGTGTCTATGAATAATGAAAAGAGTGCAGAAATGAAGGAATTTGGGAGGTAAAAGGCTTTTTGTACATCCTGGCTTGTACATGAAGGCTTCTGGAAGTTAGGTTCCTTATCTATAAGATAAAGCAGAAGAATTCCTATTTAGTGAGAGCTTCATGAAAAGTTGGTATGTTTGTTGATATGTGTCAATATCTAGTTCAGTTCCAGGACTTTGTATCTTCCCTGATGTTATATAATCCCCTCTTGGGGTGATAGAGGAAAATCTAAGATAAATAGCCCTTTTGCTTCAGCAGGATAAATGTCAGTCTATCCCAGTTGCCTAAAGACTATCTAGATCTTTAGGCACCTAATAAATATGTGTTGAATAAATCAATAAAATCAGATATGTTCTTTATGACTTGCTTAATATTTTCGTAAACTAATATCAGCAAAAACAACATAGAGAAAGTATTTTCTACCCATTTTCTAGCCACACAGATCTCAACAAGAGACATCCTTTGGAATTGGTTAATGCTTCATATTAATACTCAATCATAAAAAAGACCCTTGCAAGAGATTGTATATGCTTTATATGACTAGGTAGGTATCACCAGCCTATACTGGAGAGATATTTGAAAGCTAAAACATCACTTTATTACTTGGGATAATCGCTGCTAGTGCTTAGCACAGGTAGTCTTAGTTGCAGTGTTACAACACATTTAAGAAAACACAACTATGAACCTCAATCACTGAAAGTTCAAGGTAGCTTGCTTCCAACCAAGGATTATGAGTCTGGTCATCTTTCCATTTCAGCATAGTTCTTTCAAGATTGCTTTGGCTGAAAGAATAAAGATGAAAAAGTATCTCTTCTTTGCCTTAACCCAGAAGAGGCAAGATCATTTCTAACACATCCATTGGCCAGAACTTTTAGGATTCCTGTAGTCCCCCAGAGATTTTGTAGACAGGCATTATAGAGCATCATGCCACTGATTGCCAAGAAGCCCTGAATCCGCTTTCTACATTTCAGTGCTTTAACTAGAGAAAGAGCTTCAGGAGGCACTTAGACAAAATATACAAATATTCAGGGCCCAGGAGTCTAAGCTCTGGACACTATTTTCTGCTTTGTTGAGTGCTACTCTTCACTTCTCTCATTCCTGGCAGTGGAGATTAGTGAGACAATCAGGGTGTCTTTGTAGCTGGTTGCCTGCTTGGCAACTCAGCAGAGAGGCAGAGATCACAGAAAATCTGACACTCCTCTCATCTTGCTATCTCCTAGAAAATTTGGACCCTCCTGCTCTGGAATTTATGATGGCTGCCAGTTACAACCCAGGTTTAGCTGCCAGGAGCAGTGCAGATGCCAGGAGTGGGGATACTCCCCAGGGCCTGACCACCTAAGAGGCCCGAGTACTTGAGGGGCCAGAGGCTGCCTCTGGGCCTGTCTCTGAGTCTCAGAAAGAGATTTAAACTAGCCTGAGGCTTTTCACGAAAGGAAACAGATGCAGTGGGAGGCCCTGAGGGCATAAAAACTTGGTCTATATCTCACGGTGTAGTTCTGCCAAGTTTTATTCTGTGGGCTGAAGGCTACAGAAATTCAGTATTGTCCAGTCACTGGCTGCAATCCAAGCTTCACTTCTCTTCACCTTCCCCAGGCACCCCGTCTTTCCTCCACGGGTGCTGGTGTCTGACTCTCAGACGATCTCCCAGAGCCCCAGCATTTCCCTACAAGAGACACATTGAAAGTTTTGCAAAAAAGGGAATCCAAGAAGAATGGGAGAGAGCGGGCTGATGAAGTGCCCCTTGGGAAGACTGTGTGAGATTCTTTTAAGTCCACTGTGGGGCTCCTTTGAGGCTCAGGACGTGCTGATGTGCGTGGCTGGCTTAGCGGATGAGGAAAGGAGGTAAGACAAGCTTCACCCTGGATAAATAAAAACTTCTTTGTTAATTAAGGAGCCACTGACAAGGCCATGGCCTGTGTCAGGCAGCCTATACAGAAGGTCTAATTCTTCTGGAACTGAAAACAAGGAAACAGAGAGACCGTTCCCCCTTCCCCCACAGGCACACAACCACACTGCATAACTTTGTTCTAGGGCTGCTAAATTATTCTCTGCTACTACATCAGCTGTGAGAGTCCTGCGAACAGTCTGTGATTACAATGAAGCTCAAGCCCTGAAGCATAAGAAAAGAAAAAGAACGTGTTAGGTTACGGAAAACAGTTTGTCTCCTCACATCTCTCTGAAAAAGAGCCTAAATCATCCATTTCTGACCCAGACTTTGAATTTCTCTGAAGGAAACAGCTCAGTCAGAATGTGGACTACTATGAATAATCAACCCAGGATGCCTTAAGAATGATAATTGAAACAGGAAGTCAGTTGGTTCAACCAAAGGCCTTTACAAATGGCCTTGCCTTGAATCAGGGTGAGTTTTAGTGGAGCTTTGCAAAATTTTTGCAACCAAAGTTTATACTATTCAACAAAACACGTGGCCGGGATCTTTCCCCATCTCTCTTGATGTCTCATCTTCACCTGGGAGTTAGTTTGACAAGGGTCAAACTTCTAAATCAGGCCCTGTCATAGGTCACATAATCTGTACTCAATGGGAGAGGCCACTAAGAGTGAATGGAGCCTCATTTTTCCTTTATCTTCAATCAATGTACATTAAAACATCATTATATTTGTTGCTATGATTATTTTCTCATTCTTCACTTTTTCTTGAAAAGACACCCAGGACAATTTGCCATTTCTAGGTAATCTAAAGGATAACTGGGCACATTAAATGTCTCCAAAGATATGAAGAAGGATGAGTGGAAAGAATTGAAGATTCTGAGCTTACTACAAACCAAAAATAACATCTTGACTTTCTAACACTTTACCCCTCCTTCTCCTCTTTACTTTTATGGATAATTTGCATATGTCCAGTCCTATGCACTTGGCTTTCATAATTTCATCTAAGCATCAGAACAGCTCTGCTGGAGTGTTTTGTTTTCTTCTTTTATTGTGGGGTGGAAAAACCCAGTGATGCTCAGGGATAACTATTGTCTTTGCATTCAGAGATTTCTCCTTGTGCGTTCATGGGACCATATGAGATGCTGGGAGTTAAAACCAAGTCAACAGTATGCAAAGCAAGCACTTTACATGCTGTACTATCTTTCCAGCACCCAGGTCTACTGTTTATAGGGACCCTCTGGCTTTAGATACCACACTTATTTAAACTACACTTTCACATTTGGCCACACCCTGCAACAAAACCTTTTGTGACATCTCCAACCCAAAGTAGATCACTTTGGGTTTTCACTTTTGAGTCTCTTATTTGAACAAATGTCTTATTTGCTTTTCTGATAGAATCTAAGCCCATGGATTTCTGGGAAATGAGTTACTTTTCTTTTGTATTTCTCATGGTATTCTGATAGACTTAGCCTCAAGATTTCTCTTTCCAGGAACAAGATATTGTAGAGAAACTTTATCTGAACTCAATCCATGTCACAAAACTCTATTAGTGGTGGGGGAGAGCTACAGCACAGCCAGTAGAGCACTTGCTTTATACATGGCTGACCCAAGTTTGCTCCTCAGCATCCCATATGATCCCCCTGAGCACTACCAGGACTGATTCCAGAATGCAGAGCCAGGAGTCACTCACAAGGACTGCCAGATGTGGCTCAAAAATAAAAATAAAAAACCCAAATAAACAAACAAAAACTCAATTAGTGCTTCCACACTATAGCTTCTAATTTCTATAGCTTCCCATGGCTATCTTGATGCTAACTTTTTGCCTTCCTTTCCCCTTATCTCAGCTGTAGAGAAGGAATACACAGGCACAGAAAACTGAGGGAAGGAATTTAGGGATGGTATGGGCCCAGAATAGCCAATATTCATGTAAATTGAGCAAGCATTAATAAATAAAATATTGATTTTTATAGTGCTCTTTTTAGTTCAATAAGCCACTCATCTTTCTAAAACAGCAAAAGACTGTTAAGGCTGAGAAGTCAGTGTTTGAGACATTTAAATGTCTAAAGAACTAGGATATACACAACCATGTGTCTTTCCATGATGCTTCCTATAAGACTCCATACCTCCCCACCACACTACTTCAAAATTTCCTTCCTTGACATGGCCCCAAAAAGCTACCCTCTGCCTAAACTCAAAACTGGTGAAAGATTCATTTTACATTTTAACTAATATTGTGACTGCTCTACCTCTCCCAAATTGCTCTTATAACTGAAGTCTACCAAGCTCTGAGACGTTCGATCAGAATGATCAAGGATAGCAAAGAGAAAAGGGAAGGTTTACAAATCTGGATTTAAATTTTGAGTCAATCACTTTATTAGTGATTCCATGTTACTAATACTAAATTATACAGTTTATACTAGTAGGACATTGGGATAATATCTTCTGAATCAGGATGTTGTGAGAATTAAATGTCTATCTAAACACTGACTCTCAGTTGAGGGTAGGATTGACTGAAATTTTTGCAGAGCCTACTCTATTTTGAATTATTCATCAAATCTCCTCTTTACTCCTTTGTGGTTAAAATAGTGTTAAAGGGACTAGAGAGATTGTACAGTGAGTTGGGTGCTTTATTTGCATGTGGTTGACCCATGTTTGATCCTCCACCATCGCATTTGGTCCCCTGAAAAATTCCCTGAACATCACAGGGTGTGACCCCCAAACAAAAACAAACGAACAAAAAACAGTGCTGGCATATCATTCCTTATTTACTGATGTCTAGGTTCAGAGAGGTGATTTAACTTGTCCAATTCCCATTAGGTGGCTGATCTTGGATTTAAATGCAAGTGAACCAAACTTCAAAGCCTACTCATTCTTTAACTCCATTTCTTCTCACCATGACTCATTTAGCCTCATTAGCCCATCAACCATGATCTTTGGAGATCACATAGATTCTAACCTACATTCTAATGAGTCATTCAATTTAGTTTTCTTCAAAGGACAGAGAAACCTATTCAAGAAAATGAAATTAAATGGCAACAAAGGTGAGTCTACATTATTCACTTCAAACCAAAAATTATATAAAAATGTTATTTTTTTTTACCTTTGTGTATATGTGTGTCATACCAGCATGATAAAAGCTAAACTCAGCTCTGTGCTCAGGGATCACTCCTGGGATTCTCAGGATATCCACTGTACTATTTCTCCAAATGTATTTTCCATATATGTGTCAATAGTACCCAATGTACTATGGAAAAATATTAAAGTAGTTAGGCTCAGGCTGATCTGGGAAAGGGAGTTGTAAAGGAGAGGAAGTAAGTTACTATTAGACTTGACCTTTGGCTCAACACGATTATATATAAGGCTTTATTATTTAATACCAAATGCTTCATAGGTTGCAAATAAAGGCATTTGTTAACCTAAGTAGTTACCATTACCACTCTGAAGTAAATTCAAAGTTGACAAGAAAAGCTTATTTAAAGAGGTTTTTCAAAAATAAATCTATGCGCCAAACAAGTCCATAGAATTATCTCAGTGCCTGACTTGCCTTCACATGTTTGATTTCAGTTTGTTTAGGTCAGTTATACATATATAGAGTATACATAAATGTCCTCAAGAAAAGAAACATATGGTTAATTTCTAACACTTTAGTTATTTGAGGTAGCTGTTAATGCTCTTACTGATGGTGATTTTACTCTTCAATACAAGGTGGTCCTTTAACCTAACAAAGTCAACTCAGTCAGAGTTATCCTTGTGGATAAAAATGAAGGCCCCAAATCCACCTGTGTCTCATTTCCTAAGAGGCTCGCTATAGATGTGAGTCAGCTTATTAGTAGGACTCCTTCTGGCAGCCTATAAACATGACAACAAAAAACTCAGGCCATAGATTTTTTTTATACATTTTTATATTAATTTTAAGCCTAGGAATCTTTACAGAAAAACCAATGACTTTTTAAATTCAGCCACTAAGGTAGAGGAGACAATTCTAGCAGAGAAAAACACAGTCTCCTTTCTGCTACCTAGAAGCAACATAATGACCAAGATCACCAACTACAGAAGATAGATTAAAACGACACTGAAGAAGCAGAACTGCTAGAACCACAAAGAAAGCCTTCATCATAAGTTCCATTCCTTGAGCTGCCCAGTCACCAAGATCTCTAGATACAGAGGTCTTATTTTACCATCCATGACGAAGCAGAAGTCTTCCATACACAAAAGCACCGAGAGGAGAGTAAATGATCATGCAAGGAGTCTATAGTTAATTCCATGACAGTCTACTTCAGGGGTGGAGAAACCCTGTATCTCCTAAGCCAAGGGAATTCCCTCTATAATATCCCCAATAGCTACTGTGCCTATGCGGGGGGGGGGGGGGAGCACAAAATAATCATTTTCCACATATTTATTTATTAATTGATCTATTTTTCTGATGGCCTTATTTTGGTGTAGATATTGAAGCTGATGTCTCCATTTTTATTTTATTTTATTTTATTTTATCTTATCTTTCTCTTTCTTTTTTGCACTCCGGCATGATTTGATTTCAGAACCAAAACTATTGTGTGGTGCTTGTCTTTATTGCTGTAGTGCTCACTGGATATTTAATTTGACATTTCTTTCTGTATTGTTGTGGTGTTTCAATTACCATTTTTATGTCCTCTCTCAAACTGAGGTTGATAGCCTTTAAAAGGACTCTGCCCATTTTCAGCATATTTGATTTATTTTATTTTTTTCTTATTTTTACCCCATTCTATTGCTTTTCTTTCCCTCAAACAAAATCACATAACTCGAGTTATCTAGTCTGCCTCTCAAATAGAGGAGAAACAAGGGAGGGCACCAGGACCAAACAGATATATGATCACTAATAATAAGCTAGACAAAGAGGGGGCCACCTATTCTAGCAGCCTGGGGGTGAATGTGGGGGATATGGGTTGCAGAAAGAGAATGGGGATGGGGGAGAACAAATTTGGTGATGGATATTCCCCTGAGGCAATGTTAATATGTACCTAAAATACTACTGTGAAAGATATGTAAGCCAGTATGATCAAAATAAAAATTAAAAAAAAAAAAGAAAATGAGGTTAGTCACATTGATTGGAATAAAACATTGCCTTGTTAAAAAGCAAAATAAACAGGGATCAGAGAGATAATATATAAATAAAGCACATAACCAACATAGACTGGATCCCTTGACACTACATATGATCTCTAGAGCTCCACCAGGAATAATCCCCGACCCAGGATTGAATGAAGCTGAATGTGACCCCAAAGCCAAAACAATCAGAAAGTAGAGAGAAAGTGCTGGGGTTAAGGCTCTAGTCTTAAATGCGCCCAGTTTAATTCCTGGCACAGCATATGATACACCAAGCAAAGCTAGGGTATAGGTCTGGAATAAACATTAAAAATTTAAGTTAAAAGCTAAAATTAGGGGCCGGCAAGGTGGCGCTAGAGGTAAGGTGTCTGCCTTGCAAGCGCTAGCCAAGGAAAGGACCACAGTTCGATCCCCCCGGTGTCTCATATGGTCCCCCCAAGCCAGGGGCATTTTCTGAGCGCGTAGCCAGGAGTAACCCCTGAGCATCTAATGGGTGTGGCCCAAAAAAACCAAAAAAAAAAAAAGCTAAAATTAAAAATTAAACAATCCAAAAGAAAAAAGACTGTAGTAATACCAGTATTGTTCCAGATGGGTTTTACCTCTTAATTTTGTAGCCCTGATAATGCTTTAGTTTTGAGAGGTCAACTGCTATCTAATGACTTTACTCCAGCTTATGGATATTTATTAAAAGCTACATCTCATAGGTAGGTCTTCCAAAATATCCAGCAAAAATTTATTTCACTAAAGGTAAAGAAATGAATAACAGTATGCAAGTCTCTGAGGAGTTATAAGTAGAGCCAGCTGTTATCCATCTTTTCTAAAGATGTATCAAGAAAGAACAAATAAAACTTGAAATCAAAGCAGGCAAGATGTAAATTTTTTTTAATTTTTTATTTAAAGAAAATGTATCACATAGTTGACATAATTGATCATAATACATTTGTTTCAAGATGATGGAAAACAAAGTTATTAATAACATTTAAAAAAAGAAAGAAAAACTAAAAAGTAAAATGGGAGAGAATTTGAAAGAATAGAAAAAGTTCATTAACAAGAATATTTATGAAAATTATTGTATCTCTAATATAAAGTCATTAATGCAATAGCAGAATATTTAGTAATCTTTTTTTTTTTTTTTTTTTTTTTGGTTTTTGGGCCACACCCGGCGTTGCTCAGGGGTTACTCCTGGCTGTCTGCTCAGAAATAGCTCCTGGCAGGCACGGGGGACCATATGGGTCACCGGGATTCGAACCAACCACCTTTGGTCCTGGATCAGCTGTTTGCAAGGCAAACGCCACTGTGCTATCTCTCTGGGCCCTAGTATTTCTAAAGATAATAGATAAAAAAGCAATAAAAGGGTATGTGTGGCTGTTACTGTTTGCATAAGAAAGCAAAATATAGGAGAAATAGAAAGGAAAAACCTTTGACCTAAAAACAGGGAAACTGGACCTGAGCGATAGCATAGTTGATATGGTGTTTGCCTTGCATGTGGGCAACACAGTAAGGATCCTGTTTCTTTTTTTTCTTTAATTCTAATTATTTGTTTATTGATATCATTTTTGTTTGTTTTTTCTATTAATTTTTTATTTTTAATTATGAGAACAAAGATGCAAAGAAAGAGGACAAGGTAAAGTTACAATGGAAGGACAATCACCCATAAACAGAATTCTCAGTAGTCCTATTGCTGATATCTTAACTTTAAACTTTCAGCCAAGTTTGCATAGGCACATTAAAATGGGAAAATACTATACATACAAATAAGTTCTTATCTATTAGAGATCGGAACACACAAATCTTGTAGTGCAATGGGGCCTTACACCCTGAACATTGATATAATGACCTGGCACAGGCCTCAGAAGAATGGGTATCCTCCATTCACCCCTAAACTAGGGAAGGTATCTACGAAACAGCCAAGGTTTTTTTTTTTTTTTTTTTTTTTTTTTTTTGTTTGTTTGGTTTTTGGGTCACACCCGGTGATGCTCAGGGGTTACTCCTGGCTGTCTGCTCAGAAATAGCTCCTAGCAGGCACAGGAGACCATATGGGACACCGGAATTTGAACCAACCACCTTTGGTCCTGGATCGGCTGCTTGCAAGGCAAACGCCGCTGTGCTATCTCTCCGGGCCCCAGCCAAGTTTTTTTTTTTTTTTATAACAAAACCTGGCAGCAATCCTCTACCAGGAAGACGCTACCACGGCTCTGACATCGACCTGCTCAAAAGAGACTTCCCTTAACACTAAGAAGACTTGACAACAACAACGACCTGATTACAAGACAGGGTTCTCTGCATTGCCCTTTAATTGTGAGGTGAAACGAAAGGACGCTCTGCACCATACTGACTGCAATATAGGACATGCAGATTCCAGGATCTTTAATACAGAAACATGATACAAACAACAGAGACTCTGTGAAAAATAAAAGTGTATTGGCACTACAGACAATGACCTGGATTGGACAAACTAGTTTGCCTGGAGCCTAGAGTTGGTCTTATGCCAGGAAACTTCAGGGGTAGGGTCTCCTTGTATTTAGGCCAAAGCTTTTCCGTTCCATGTCCCTCATATTTTGGTGGACCTATGCAAACAATAATTGCCACTCTAACACTGTTTTTTACTGTGCTCCTTTGACTCTCATCCTTAAGAGAAACAAACCACTTAAACTTTTGAGGTTAACTTAAACTAATATGCATGTGCATGGAAATGTAAAAAAGTACTTTGCCTTCAATGTTTAAGGAGTTACATAAGTTTTATGGCTTTAGATTACTTTGTGTGCTGCTAAGAAATATTTTGTACTACAATCTGGGGACTTGAGGGACAAAGCAATTGTACATAGGTTTAGTTTTATATTTCTTAATGTTCTTTGGCTTTTGTTCTTTTGTTCATATGGGGGCCATAAGAACAAGTCCAACAATCCCCATGATGTGGTTCAATCATAAGCATTAAACTGAGGCACTCTTCCACCAAAATTCCTTATTGAACAGCTCACAAAGAGAAGACAAGATAAACAGTGGATAGAATCTTCATAGTAAAAGAATATTTAGAAAGAGTTATAGCTGTTAAAGAAAATACACAAGGGCAGAATCTGTTGGAGAAGGAGGTCGGTCTTGGTGCCTAACAAATTAAAGAACTTAGGGTAAAGAGGGTTAATTAAGGGGAAGATAACGAATCCATATTGGGATATGAGGGAGTAGAAGGGGCTCTGTGTGGAGGAGGGGAAATATATCAGAGGGGTTATATACATTGTATAGATGAATTGTTTATGGTCAGGCTTAGCAGTCAGAGAGGAACACGGTATAGGAAGTCACGTATACATATACACTGATTTTAGAGACCTATTTGAATATTATCCTCCAAATCTAGGGAATTCCATTTTTTTTCCCTAAAACGTTGAGAATTAAGAATATTTCTGGGTGTTGTTAAAAAGTATATATGTCAAGCGGGCGCAGCTTTTGAAAATGAATAATAGTAAGAAGAGAAATCCTGAATGGGGACCTGCCTGGTGTGGGGGGATCTCAGTCCCCTGGACTAAGTAGTCAGCCCAGGGGGCCTATGGCTAGCTGTCCTGCCTAGAGCCCCCAGCATACCAGCTGAAGGGACACAGAAGAACTGGCATGTGGAGTCTTCCGGGTGCAGCCCAAGGCAAGATGTAAAATTTACAGGTAGAAAAGCATGTTTAAAATAAAGGATTGTGAGGTAATTGAAGATGAAAAAATGAATTATTTCTTTTTGCTCTTAAGGATTTGAGGTTTAATGAAGTCAGACAATAGTTCAATCAAATGCCACCCGGAGGGCAAAATATATAGTAGAATATGATCTAACTATTCCAAATGATTCTGGACTGGGGGAGGGTAGTGTTATATCAAAACCTCAGGGCCATTTTTTACATGGAATCAATGTTATTCTTCTTTATAATAAACTGTATATTTTGCTTTAAGAAGAACTAAACGGTTACTATATTTATGATATAATATTCAAAAAAGTTTGGTTTTCTTATACTAAGTATAGCTATGAGCAAAAATTTATCTTAAATTAAAAGTATTCATTTTATGCTGACATTTTTATATATTAAATATTTTCAAGTTTCTTAAAAATGTGTAGATTTAGGCCAGAAAGATAGTATAAAAGCTAATTCAATCCTCAGAATTGCATATGATATTGCATGCTCTTCCAAGAGTGATCCCTGAGTCAGTAGTAAAACTTACACACCACTAGATGTAGCCTCAAAATAAAACAAAATAAAAAAAAGAGGCAATGTAACCACCTTTGCCCTAAAGAAAACTCCTAAAAAAGTGGGGGGCATGTGACTAGAGAAATATTTCTTATTGTAAATTTGTAGCAATAACAAACAAACCCAGGGGAAAATAAATATTGATTAGTGAGACCCACGTAGACTTTTAGTACTGCCAAGTCATTTTACCTTTTTGTATCTAACTTATAGCATTAAAAAAAATCTTTTACATGCTCTCAGTTTGTTTTTCCTTCAAATTGTAATATTTGAAGGTTGCTATCTTCTTTTACAAGTGATACAGTAACTAAAATAACCTGGTACATGATATATTTTCAAAATCAACAGATGCCTTAAAATTTTAAAAAGGAATCATTTTCATTCTTCTCTAAAAACAAGTGCCCTAATCTTTAATATTCTTTCCTTGGTGTTTGATATGAGAGACAAAGAAATTGGTTTTCAGTTTCAGCTAATCTGTAAAACCTAGAGTATTCAGATTATTCTAGCTCCCATCATGAGTGAAACCCATTTATGGCTTCTTAAGTAATGTTATTTAAAGGCACTTAGAAAAGATCATTTTGCATGCACCAAAGAAATTTAGCCCATGTGAGATGGGTGTCTAATCTCCACAAAAGTGACCATATTCTGGTAGTAGCACAAAGAAAGCGAGCCACTAGACTTGAAGTAATGCCAGCAAATGATGATTGACAGTCTTAATAAGTGGAGATTATTATCTATGGCTATAAATATCTCCCCAAAGCACTAGGTGCTTATAAAACCTCAAGACCCTGGGATACAGGTTCAGGTGTCAATTTGCATTTTTCAATAATCTGATTCCAACAACCTGAAGAGTTGAAAAATCAAAGTTGTATTTATATGATCTGAAGAATATAAATATGATTTCTGGCACATCTGAATTTATGAGCAAAGGACCATTCTTGTAATCAATAACACACAGAGAAGCAACAAGCTTGTCCTACACACAAAGGAGTGGGAATTCCCTGAAATATTATTTAGATAAAATATTATGTCTGGGAGACTGGGAAGGATCCAGAGAAATAGAATTCTGAGAGGTTTCTGATATGAGAATGTTAAAAAGAGCTCAGAACAGAACACAGAAGAAATGGTTCATGAGGTCAGATAGAAGAGACACAGGGACATGAAGCTTTCCACCACAAAACTGGCCTCTATGAATATAGCTGTGAATTATAATAAAAGATCAGGATTAAGCAAATACAGACAGTTGGTCTCCATACAGAGTCCTAGTAATGGGATCTTTGCCTTAAAGCCACTATTCACATTATACACTATGTGTTTTGTGTTTTACATTTTTACTGTCTAAGTTCAGTACCCTGGATTATATCATTTATAGAAAGACTGGTAAATGTACATGATATTTGAAAAAATACATAAGGATAAAAAGTTCATCTGAGAATTATATCCCTTATATTAGTGAAAAAAAGAAAATTGGGTCATATTGGTCAAGACATATGAGCTAGAATCTAAAACTTTTCCTAACCCTAGAATACTTTATCAAAATGATCTCCGGATAATTTACAGAAGACCAAAAAGACCTTTGTATTCTAAATTAGACACACATAGTCAATCCCCAAATCAAACCCCATACTATCTAAGCACAGAGCCAAGAGTAGCCCCTGAGTAGTTCTAGGTATGACCCAAACACCTCCATTCTCCCCCTTCCCAAAAATAAAAATGAGTTGAGGCTTTTGTTAGGTTTTTTGTGTGTTTGTTTGTTTGTTTATAGACCACAGGAGACTGTGCACAAGGCTTATTTCTAATTTGTGTTCAGGAATAACTATTTTTTATATTTATTTTTTTATAGTGGGCAAAGTGAATTACAAATCTTTCACAGTGATATTTAAGGCACTTAGTAATAATAAATGAGGGCATTCCCACCGCCAGTGTTGTCCTCCCTCCATGTTCCCAGCATGCATCAGGGATAACTCTTGACAGGTTCAGGAGACCATATATAGTGTTGGGGATTAAACCCATGTCAGCAGCAGGCAAAGCAAGCAACACACCTGCTATAATATCACTCTGACCATAAGGCTTTTGTTAAGAGGAAGATTCCTGATTCCCATCCTAGATATACTAAATCAGAATCATTAAAATGCATGCCCAGAAATGAGTTCCTTGCTAATCATTGTGCAGAATAAATTTTGAGGGCCTTTTTGCCTATTTCAAGAAAGAGATCACTGTCTCTTTCCTGACTCTTAGAAACTTGACAATTTACAAATTCACTGCTTTATAGATATTCGCAGCATGCCTATTCTACCTATGGGAGTTTCATAACAGATCAAAGTAAGAAGCCGAAAAGGCAAGACAACTAGGTCTTGAGAAGGAGGTATAAATGCATCACTAATACTCCATGGCACTTTTGTGGGAATTTAACATTTATATAAATATATGTGTGTGTATATATATGTATATATATATATATATCTTCTACAAGGCATTCATTATTCAGTTAACATTTTCCTTCTTCCAAATAAAATTTTATTGAAGTGAAATTTGATTATAAACAGTCTTCATAAACACCGCATTAACATTTTATAATGCACTGCATTATAATTTAACATCTTTATTTACTATTATATTATCCTCACCAGAAGTCTACTTTCTATTCACCACCATAATATTAATTCCTTTTATCTATTTTACCCAGCTCCCACCCTCCTCACCTCAAATAACCTACAATATGCTATCCAAAATAAAACAAAATAAAAGTAATTATGCTTAATTTTATAACTTTTTACAAATGTACTTGAATGTAAGTTCTTAAGAGTAAGAATGTTTATATCTTATTTGTTTTTGCCACCATGAAACTTTGTCTATAGATTGGCATATAGGTGGTATCAAATATTAGCTACCTGAAGATTCTAGTTGTTCTTGAAATGAATTCTTAATGAATAAGTGAATGAGCTTGTATTATTAGTATAGAATACATTCTTTTCTCTGCTTTTTCAATCCAGAGAACGCTTATAGGGTCAGAGAGATAGTACAGAGGATAAGATGCTGAGTTGAGTTCAGTATCACATAGGGTCCACCAAGTCCTGCCAGAACTGATCCCTCAGTAATCAAGAGTAAGTCCTGAGTACAGCCAGGTGTGCCCCAAGAAGAAAAAAGAAAAGAAAAGAAAAGAGAAAAAGAAAGCTCAGATGAACATATACCTATATACAAGTGTCTGTATATATTCATATGTATTTAAGAACTCATAGTGGTTGCTTTAATGACTCATTCATCAGTTCTAAGTATCCATCTGGTGTAAGTGAAAGCAAACCAAGGCATTTAAACACAAAGCCTTTACATAAGTTATAATTTATGAGCCACAAGAGTTTAGACTACAAAATGCAGGCTTGATTTGAGATACGGTAGGTTGTTTGGGGAAGGTCCAAAAGTAATAAACTGTATAGGTCAATGATTCTAAAATTTTGTTCCACTACAACCTTTCCAAAGTTTACCCAAGATGGATAGAATGGATCAGGAAAGCTCTGGAAACTGAAGGCAGGTGGCTGCCCCAGGACTTAGTTCTTTCCTGTTTCTACAAATACTGTCATTTTCAGAAAAAGGCATCTGGTAAGGAAAGGATGTTGGACACATTTAAAAACCAAATATATTTATGTATAGGAAGAAAGAAACTGTGCCTAAATAAACTTGGACAGGAAATGGCTCACATGGCAAGGAAATAAAGACTGAAGTTTTAGAGCCATAGAGAACCAGAAAGGAAATGGTAAGGGTTTGGGAAAGGATATGTGGAATGAAGTGGGCATTGAGAAGTCCAGGTTGCCAATCTTGATTTCTTTTAATTTATAAAATTTTTAGCTATTAAAGGGGCTCTTACAGAAAATAGTTAATACCAAAGCACTGTTTAGTTCTAATTCGCTAGCAGAACAGTCAAACCGTTCAATGAGAAATTTAACCTAAAACAATTACTATGAATTCAGCTACACTGAGACATTATAGACTACAGAGTTTCCAGAGTCTGGAAGCCTTAATTGGAGAGAGTTGTTAAGTAACTGGTTAGTTTGAAAACCTTGCCGATAACTCACTTAAGAAAGTACAACCATGAATATAAAGTAGGATAGAATAAAGATGTTTCTGGAAGGAGACTTTCTGTATGAAGCTGAATCACCCTTTCTGTTATTTCTGAAATTTTATTTCTTCTCTGAACAATAACATTAAAAATTAAATAAAATTAATTTAATTAAATAAACATTAAAAATAAATTTAATTAAACATTAAAAATGATATCTTTCAACATTGATCATATGTTGGTCATATAAACTTTGTTTCCTTCCCTCAAATTCTGCTACCATCCATTCTTTCCCAAAAACAAAAATAACAAACATGCAACTTCAGAGCTATATAAGAACATTATAACAGAGATAAAACTGTCAGTTAGTTGGAATTTATTGAGATAAGCACTGGAAACTTGGAGTAAAGTATAAACAAAAAAACAATAATTTAAAGATTATTAGTTAAGCCACCATGATTTACAAAACTGTTAATGGTAGGGTTTCTTGCATAAAATATTCCAGCACCACACTCTCCAACAGAATGTCCACTTCCTCAAAGTACCAATCCCATCCTCAACCCCTGTGGTAAGCTTCCTACTGAAGACTAGTTCTCAGTTTCTGTTGCCTTTGGACATTTTTTATTCCCCTCCCATATATAAGAGAGGTAACTCTATGTCTGCCTTTAATAAGATTTTTTTTCCTTTTTTTATTTTATGAAGACAAAGATGCAAAGAAAAAGGACAAGGTGAAGTTACAGTGGGAATACACTCACCCATAAACAGAGTTCTCAAAAGGAATCCCCTTGCTGACACCTTAATTTTGAATTTTCAGCCAAAAAACATTAAGAAAAATAAAACCCAACAAAGACGGTTTTAGAGTGGCAATTGTTTGCATAGGCCCAGCAAAATATAGGGGACATGGAAAGGAAAGGCCTTGGCCTAAATACAAGGAGACCTTACCCCTAAAGTTTTCTGGCATAAGACCAACTTTAGGCTCCAAGCATAGTAGGTTGTCCAACTGAAGACATTGTCTGTAATGGCCAATATACCTTTATTTTTCACACAGTTACTTTTGTTGGTGAAAATATAAAATATTAATAAAATATAAAATATAAAAATAGAAATCAGAAAACTCCAAACTGAAATGACAGGTCAAATAACAGGTCTGAAAAGCTCAGTAGACGAATTGAAAAACTCAGTGGAAAGCCTCTCCAGAAGGGTAACAGCAGCTGAGGATAGAATCAGTGAGCTGAAAGATGAGATGCATAACAACTCGATACAGCAGAAGAGATGGGAAAAAAAGCCTTAAAGCAAATGACCAGACAATAGAAAAATTACTCAAAGAATATGAACAAATGAAAATAGAAGTCTTTGATAAACTCAACAGAAATGACTTAAGAATCATTGGAGTCCCAGAGACCCAGGAAGAAAATCTCCATGAAGAATCAACAGTCAAGAACATCATTACAGAGAAACTACTAGAGCTAAAGAATACATGCGACCAAATCCTGCATGCCCGAAGAGTACAGCTAAAAGAGATCCCAGGAAGTAAGCCCTGAGCACTACCGGATATGACTCAAAATCCTACCTCCCAAAAAAGGGTTTTTGTTTTGCTGTTTTCCAATTTTGTAAACCTCTACTCTTAAATTTCTTTTTATTTTTCCTCTTAAAAATGCTTATTAAATGCAATTATAATTATGCTTTTACATTTTTAGAGGTTTTTTTTTGTGGAAACGGGTTATTGGGCTAAGGAATGCTCTTTTAAATGCTTAAATTGTATATAGATATAATTACTCAATATTGTGATTTTCTTTTTTTTATTTTATTGCATTTTTTTTATTGTGGCCAAAGTGAATTACAAATCTTACACAGTGATATTTAAGGTACACAGTGACAATAAATGAGGGCTTTTCCACCACCAGTGTTGTCCTCCCTTCATCCCTGTTCCCAAGCATATATCCCTTATCTCCCTCCTTTATCCCCCAGAATGCTAGTGTAACTAAAAGCATATATGTTAACACTATTTTAAACCATTTTTTTTTTGCAGTTCCAGATATTTTTATTAGTGGTTTCTTACAGGTTTAGAGTCAAAGGAGCACTGTAAAAACAATGTTAGAGTGGCAATTGTCATTTGCATGGGCCCACCAAAGTATGGGGGTCATGGAAAGGAAAAACTTTGGCCTAAGTACAAGGAGACCACACCCCTGAAGTTTCCTGATATAAGACCATTTCTAGGCTCCAGGCAAACTAGTTTGTCCAATCTCGGTCACTGTCTGTAGTGCCCATACAGTTATATTTTTCACAGTCTCTGTTGTTGGTATCATGTTTCTGTATTGAAGATCCTGGAACCTGTATATCTTACATTGAAGTCAGGATGGTGCGGAGCGGCATCTAATTTCAACTCACAATTAAAGGGCAATGCAGAAAGCCCTGTCCAGTATGCAGGTCATTGTTTTGTTTAAATCTTCTCAGTGTTAAGGGAAGACTATTTTGAATAAATCGATGGCAGAGCAGCAGTAGGGTCTTCCCTGGTAGAGGATTGCTTCCAGGTGATGTGTAGACAACTTTGGATATTTCGTAGATGGCTCCCCTGGTTCAGGAGTGACTGGAAAATGCCCAAACCTCTGAGGCCTGTGCCAGGTCATCATGTCAATATTCAGGGTGTAAGGTTCCATTGCACCACAAGTTTTGTGTGTTCCTATCTTTATTAGATAAGAACTTATTTGTATGTATAGTATTTTCCATTTTAATGTGCCCATGCAAACAAGGAATAATGCCACCTGGCATTATCAGTGCATAAGAGGACCACAAGAACAAGTCTAACAATCCCCGTGACCTGGTTCAAACATAAGCATTAAACTGAGGGACTCTTTCACCAAAATTCCTTATTGAACAGTTCACAAAGAGAAAAAAAAGTTAAAAATTGGGGAAAATAAATAATCTAACTTAAGACAGTGGACACAATTGTCACCGTTTAAGAAAATTTGTGTGTTCCCATCTCTATAAGATAAGAACGTGTTTGTATATAATTTCCCATTTTTAATGTGCCTATGCAAAGGAAGAACAGTATCACATGGGGAGATTGGTGCTTGTGGGGATGCTAAAACAAGTCCAACGATCCAATTGACTTGGTTCTTATATAAGCGTTAAATGGAGGGACACTTCTACAAACTTCCTTATTTAACAAATAACAAAGGGAAGGAAAGATAGAGAGGGACTCTTTAACCAAAATACCTTATTGAACAGTTCACAAAGAGGAGAAAAGATAAAAAGTGGGGAAAATAAACAATTTAACAATTTAACTTAAGACAGTGGACTCAATTGTCAACGTTTATGAGAACTAATCAGAAACCTAGTATGGTATCAACCACAGTTACACAATGAAAGAAGGAAGAGGCTAAGAGAGTAAACAAGTAGGTAAAGAGTACTGGCCTCTTCCCAGCCTGAGAGTCCATCCTCTTATTTTTATTTTGAAAATATATGGTACCCCCACCTGCACTGGTCTCTTCCCAAACTGAGAGTCTATCCTCCCATTTTTATTTTAAATAAATATGGTACACATGGGGCTAGTGCCCCCGCGCAGTTTTTGAAATGGAGACCAATGAGAAAAAAAATACCAGTGAATGTCACGATGTAATGTCCCGACATACACCAATGCTGCATCGACCCGTAATCCACCCCATGTGTCCCCCCCCTTAGTGTCGGGAGAGAAAGGGGGAAAGCCTGAGGACCACGATAGAGTCCACCTGGGCTGGCAACCAGGGAAGGCCTGGAGTAGGGGGGAAATAGGGGAATGGCTGGAGGCCTGTCCAGCCTCCCAGCACCTCCCAAGCTAGGGAGATGCTTTTGGCATAGCGTGTTCCCTAACCCCATCCCTAGGAAGAGCTGGCCTCCAGGATCACGGAAAGCCAGTTATCTGCCTGGCCCCTCCCTCTGCTCCTCCTCCCTAGAGTAGAGAGGGGGGAAGCCTGAAGACCCCTAATAGAGTCCTCCTGGAACCCACAGCAGGCCACCCGAGGTGGCACTCAGGCCAGGCCTAGAGTCCAGAGGGAAATAGGGGAATGGCTGGAGGCTTGCCCATCCTCCCAGCACCCCCCAAGCCTCCAATATTGTGATTTTCTAAGAACTTTATTCAAGGTATTTTTTAATTTTGCTAGCCATATACAACTATGTTCAGAATTTACTCCTGGCACTGCACCACATTCTTGGCTGCTTCAAGGAACCATATCGGGTGTTAGGGATCTACCATGGGAGATTTAACTCTGTCTGATTTCTACTCATATAATGCTAAAATAGTCAACTCATCATATTATTGGCATTAAGATAAATATAGAGATCAAAGAAATAGTTGAGAAAGTTCAGAAATAGATACACAGGCTGGATAGATAGTATAATGGATAAGATACCTGCCTTATACTCTGCTAACCTGGTTTCAATCCTTGGCACCCTGAGGGTTCCCATTACCTACCAGAAGTAATCTCTAAGCATAGAGCCCAGAAGTAATCTCTAAGCATAGAGCCAGTAGTAAACCCTGAGCACTACTGGATGTGGACCCAAAATAAAACAATATAATCAGAAATAAACAAGGTACAGATGAGGTAGAATAATTGCTATAAGAAACAACGAAAATTGAGTATGTCTTAAATATAAAATGCCTTGAGATTACAAACCAGAGTGCTGTGAGGTTACCAACTATCAAGAGAGGTCTTTGGAAAACCAATTCCAGCCAATTATTAGAACATTTTCAAGAATAGAACCCCAACCCTATTTTTACTTTTCTTCTCTTTAAGTCTCAAGTATTTTGAACTCACATGCCCCATAGCCACATAATTAAATGTTAATGACATGCAAAGTCTGAGCAAGATATAGAGATGTACAACTTTAGTATCACCCAAATAAAGCTACGCATACCCAGCTCCTTAGTCATATTCATCTCCCTTAATTATTTCACTCCCCCAAAAACGCTTGTTCCAGAAATTGCTGATCAGATTATCCTTTAAAAGCACACATACCTATTTCAAGGGTGTGTGCTATCACTTTGATCTTTTTGTTTCTCTCTATACTTTCTTGTCCTTGAAATTTTTTCTGCAACGAGGAAGGGATGGAATGCCTCTACTGGTACTCTGATGGGGTTCACTCTCATATCTCTTCCTGGATACAATATAGTTAAAACTTGTTTCACTCTAAGTTCTGTGGCTCTCCTAAGATTTGGGGTATCAGGATTTGATTCCCAAATTGAACAAATCAATCATAGGTATATATGACATGATAGTCACTTTAAGAGATTGACAAAGGTCAACCAATAAGGAGCTTATGCTGGTCTTCCCTTATCTCTGTGGTCTGATCATCAGAAACATGAAAGCTCAATCTGGTCTTCCCTTATCTCAGAGTCTGATCACCAGAAACATGTAGGCAATTTGTTGCAGAAAATATATTGTCTACTGGGCCAGAGAAACTGCAGCATAAAGGCAGCTGACTTGGATTAGATCCCTGGCACCACATATAGCCCTCCTAGTACCATTAGAACTGATTCTTGGCACAAACCAGGAGCAATACTAGGGTACCATTAGGTGTGCATCCCCATCCCCCCAAGCAATAAAAATAAAGTTTTGAAATAGTTTAGTAAAGTAGGTATTTAAATTTAAAATATCAGGTGCTTAAAAATATATAATATCACTAGTTAGTGTATGCCCATTAGAGTAACTAAGATTAAAGTCTTGCCATATTGAATGTTGGTGATAATTTAAAAGAACTGGAACTTTCTTATTCTGCTGGTATTTGTAAATCATGTAATCACTAGGATGTATTTGCATAATTTCTTTAAAAGTTATACATATGATCCAGTCATTTGATTCTTAGATTTTTACTGGAGATAGAGCATATATACATTAAAGACATATGCAAATGTTTATCACAGCTTCATTTTCAACAGCAAAAAGTTAGAGTCAACCTAAAGGGCCATCAGCAGATGAATACATAAGCAAATATAATAACCATTTGATGTTATACAACTCTCTAGCAATAAAGATATTTTTTGATATTGATGTGGACATATATACACATGAATGAATCTAAAAACACTGCTGACTAAACTAAAAATGATTATATTCTATAAGACTCCAATTATCTAGAAGTTTTTAAAATGCAAATATCTACAGTGATAGAAAGCAGCTCATAGGCTACTTGAGGCTGAAGTGGCAGAGAGATACAGTAGCTAAGGTACAAAGGGAAAAGGGAAATGTTTGAGGATAAAAAAATGTATTGGTTATCCTATCTGTAAAGAGTGATTTCATGAGGATATCAAGATATTTAAACATCAATTTTAGAATTATACACAGCAGTTTGTTATGTGTCAATTAAAACTAAGTAAAAATTGTATATAATAATCATTCATTTTCACAGAGCTAAGTATAACTAGCAAAAAAGATTCATTATGCATTATTCATTATGCATAGTTTCAGATTAACTAGCACTCTAGTACATTTTAAGCAAATGATAGAAAACAGATCTAGAATTTCTCAGATGTTTTAGTCTTTCTTTTCTGCAGTCAGGGTTTATTTTTTTTCCATTTATATTTACCTGAACCCTGTTGTAATCTACCCTCCCACACACAGTGCTCAAAGTCTCACCTAGAGTTGGACCTGACATGAGATATTTATAATAAGATGAAAAGTATGAAACAGTATGCTCTGCTGAGAATTTTGGATTATTCCCAAAGTTTAAAGCTACTAAAATGACATACCAACTGCTAGCTGTCCACTGTAAATTAGTAAAAGGATTACCACCATCCCAAAAGTATGACCCTAAGAATGTACTTGAAAGCAGCTGTGGGAACACATACTAAAACTTTGCCTTGATAGAAGATGAATAAATTCCTCCAGTAACCCCACAGCATCTGCTGTTGGATAAACTTAGTATATGGTGGCAGCACTGTAGGTATTTATTCTGTACTGTGGAAACATTCTAAGAATCTGGGCAGAGTTGTCTGTAGATTGAACCCTGATGAGCTGGAATGTGAGAGGAATGAAGGAACCAACACCCGCTTATGATCTGTAGCCAAAAATCCTTTCCAATTTATAGTGACCGCCATTTCTTTGAACTTTGAGCTTTCTTCATCTATTCCACTTTGTCTACTCATCAGACAATCTATAGCATCCATTGTTGTTGCCTAATCTGACCATTTGATTCTTGCCATGAATCAATCTTTCATTTTCATTTATACAGCAAACACTCATTAAGCTCCAAGGATGGTCCTTTGTGGTCACCAGAATAATAGAGACAAGCTCCAACCCCAGGAAGGTAAAGTTGAAAGTGTAAAGACAGACATTAAATTAAATACATATCAGTGATTTAATCAATACTGTAGAGGGAAAAATACAGAACTTGAAAGGCCCAGTGGATCAGAGATATCTTTCTGGAAGATTAATGAGAGCTAGAAAAGCCACATAAGGCACCTCTAAATTATGGGAGAGAAAAGGGGAGCACAGTGTTAGTAATTAGAAGGAAACTGGACCAGAGAGGTCTGGACCAGAGAGGTCTGGAGCAGAGATGGTAGCAGGCGAAAGCCAGATGCCAAAGTTCTGGTGGACTAGTTAAGTTTGAGGGGAAATAGAAAGTCATATACAGGTTTATGGTTTACCATCTTTATTACATTATAAACTCCCTGAGACTTGAGATTATGCCCAATTAACACAAAGTAGCATTCACCCAGAAAATCCCACCTGTGAGCAATAATCATAAATTTTGGTTTAGGGTCCCTCTGCATGCTTAGCTGGGATTAACTACTTAAAAATATTTTCTAAAATGCCTCATTTCACTTTCCAATTTTGTTCAGCTACAATAGGTCAAGCCTTGACAAATCTTTCTTTGTTGAGTAAATAGCTTGCAAATAGCTTGCAGAAGAAATCTGAGTCACTGTCCATCTAGAAATAAGAAAGAAAGAATCCCCAAGTTGAGAGAAAAGGAAAGCTGTCTGGCCCTCTAGGATGCTTACCTAGGTGACACAGAGAAAGGAAAAAAAAATTAGGAAAGAATTCTGGCCTCTAGAGTCCTTCCCCAAATTCTCAGGATTCTAGAATTGTTCTTAATGGTTCTTCTAATCTAGTTCTGTCAAAATTGTCCAAATGACTCTTCAGAGTCCAAAAACCACAAAGATAAATGGATTCAATTATTTGGACTCCAACTATTGAAGTGTTGAACTTCAATATACAAGAGTCCAAATAATTCAGGTTGCTTTTATAGGGAGCAGAGAATTGAAAGCCACAAAACTAAAATTTACTAGCACCTGCTGGGGTTCAGGCATAACTCCAGGCTATTAAGATCCACTTGATTCTCTTAATGGCACAGAGATCAATATTATTAGTCTCATGTGAGCATTAAACATCTGATCCCAATAGTGGCTTTTCCCAGACCACAAAGCTAGGAAGTGATTTGAGAAAGGAATTTGGATTTCCAGTGCAGATCAGTGTAACTCCAAATTACTGGTTTCCTAATTATCACTTGCAGACTCCAAATTCAGGGATGAAACTGTTACACCTTTCAGGGAGTTTACTTTTAGGTGGTAGCAGCCCACTCTACAATGCAGGACTTTCAAAAGCTTGCCACATTCTCAGGATCTTCTGACCCCCAAAAGGCTAGTTGTGGGCCACTTCTTAGGCAACATGAAATTCAGCCTCTGGGGAAAAATAGCCAAAGGTATTTTAGGGATGATAAAGATTAAATAAAATAAACACCTCCTCAAAAATGTTGGATCAACTGGAATGTTCCCCCCATTCCAACCAACTAAAAACCAGCTTCTAAAGCAAAATGACTCATCCCAAGCCCACCTTGACTCATCCCAAGAAGAAGCTGCCATTGCTGCTGCTACTACTGATTTAGGCCCCTTTTCTCCCACCTTTCTTCTGTATGGACTGTTGCTCACTACCAGATTCAGTTTTTGAGAAACTTCCAGCTTGAGGACATTTCCTGATATGTGATTGCTGGGAGCCGTTTTTCAGATTCCATAAGACCATATTGTAGGTTGAAGCTGCGCTCCAGATTTTATCATCCACTCCCAACTATTTCAAAAGACTTAAAAGGGATATGTATATTTCCTTCATATATCTCTTTAGATATATTTCCTTAATAGGTATAATTCTTATTATTTATTTTTTTATGTAGAGATAGTTTTCCTATTTTTTTTTTTTTGGATCTGTTTAGTAGGAAATTCTAGTAGATAAGTTTCTCTTGGGTTGTGAGTTCATGTTAGAACCAGGTTATAGGGATTGTTTAGATTTTTATTTTTACCCTGCCCCCTATCATAAGTAATACCATGTGGCATTGTTTCTTTCTGCATTGGCACATTAAATGAGAAAATCTTTCAGGGTAGGGCTCACTGCATTGCTATCTAATGGTGAGATGAAACAAGATACACCATGACACCTTGACTTCAACATAGGATCTGTGCAGAAAAGCAGGATCTCTACAGAAACTGACTGGGACAACCATGATTGAAAAGAACTTTTACTGGAACCACAAAGAAAAACTTTGGGGTTAGACAACTTAGTATGCCCAGAGCCTCTAGTTGGTCTTATGGCAGAATGCTTCATAGGTAAGGTTCCCCTGTTTTTGAGGTCAAAGGTTTTTTCTTTCTATTTTCCTTATATTTTGCTGTGTCTATGCAAAAAAAGAAAACAAACAACAACAACCTGCCACATGCACATCTTATTTTTCCTTTTGTTTTCTTTTTTATTTTTATTATCTTTTAAATAGAGGTGCTCGACTTTTTCATAGACTTTGGGACACAGATTCTTTTGTTTTATCACATATTTCTGCATTTTTCTATAAAACTAAAAAGAAAGGAAAAAAGAAAGGCTGAAGGCCAGGGGCCAAGTGGCCTCAGAGGCATTGGTGAAGAAAGAAATAAGGACATAACTAAATATCCAAGTCAAAGTCAATGACAATATAATCAAGAAAACTAAATTTTAACAATCTAAACTTAAATGGGTCTGTTACACTGACAGGCCAGGAGACAAAGGGTGGTGGTATAGGATGCACTCTGGGTTCATTGGTGGAAGGAGGTTGATACTGGTGGTGGGAATGGCCCTGACTCATGTATATCTAAATACAACAATGAAGAATTTTGTGGATTACAATGGTTTCAATAAAATTAAAAAAGAAAAGTACTTATTATTTGAATTTATTATTATTATTATTATTATTATTATTATTATTATTATTATTATTATTATTTCAGGGAATAAAATACCTAGCAATGGGTAGTAAAACAATGATGATTGAAAACAGAGATTTTTCCCTGGATATTAAACCAAATGCCAATGATATTATACTGCCAAATAGGCAGAGTAAAGACCTCTCAAGATGCACATCCCATAACAAATGATATCTGTGAATGTGTTACCCTATACCTTGCATGACAAAGGGATTTTGGAGGTGTCTCCAAGGTTATTGTCATTAAAGGCAGACAAAATTTTTAACTGGAAGTATAGGTGAATGAAGAATAGAAGTAAAGCAAGGATTCTTAAAGTATTAAGAAATAGTAGTCATATGAGATCAGAGCAGTACAACAGTAGGGAACTTACCTTGCATATGGCCAGTTGGATTCCTGGCACTCCAATGATCCCATAAGTTTACTTGGGAACGGGTAAGCACTAAGAAAATACACTTTTATTTATATAAGTATTATACACAAAAAATAGTATCTTTTTTTAAGGTGATTGTTTGCACTTGATTATCTGAGGCACAATTGTGAATGGTGTTATTCTTATCTTTAATGTTATCTCTTGTTTCATTATTTGCTTGTAGAAAAACCATAGATTTCTAAACATTGATTTTATAGCCTGCCACTTTATGTGCATTTCTTTGTTTCTGAGCTTTTTTGTGTAATCTTTGCTATTTTCTAAGCTTAGTATCAGATATTACACAAATATTGAGACTTTGAAAAAAATGGTTGAATAAAATGTCGATGGAGTTTTCTGACTTGCACATTTTTTTTTTTTTTGGTTATGTAGACAGTTCACTAACATTGAACCATTTACAGCAACTCTTGCTGGCTTCCTGGATCCCCAGACAGAATGGTTCTCTCTGCTCCATTGTCTTAAGATATGCAGATCAAATTGAAAACAGAGCAGAGATGTCTCTGAAGAAAAAAGTGTGGTCAAATCAAATGAAAAAAATCATTCCATTTTCATCCCATTTCCTATAGGAAAATCATTATTTTTTCCCAAAGGAAAAGAATCACAACTTCTGGCTTCTTGAAAATCTTAAATTTGCTACTCATATCCCATCTCAGAGAAAGAAGTTCCTTGGGTGATTTATCTTTCCAGAGACTGTAAGTTTTCTCTACTCAAACACCAGCAGGAGACATTGCTCATTGGTGTTTGCCTTTTAAGTTATTTAAAGTAGAGAACACAGAACCTGCATTTGTTGTACTCAATCATGCAAAACTTTGGAATTTCAGGCTTGGTTTTGGAATTAAACTCCAAGTCTTATCACCTTAATGATCAAAGAAAAAACTTTCCACTGATCCCTAGGATTTCTCCCATCATTTCCCACTTCAGGATTCACAAAATTGGGATACAATTAGATGAAAAAAAAAAAAAAGGCAAAGACAAAGTCTAGGTAAAAGAGCAATGACTAAAGACTAATTCTTAAGACAATGAGGTACAGAAAGAGCATTGGCTGGAAAGTAAGATTCATTTGTATGGAATCCATTTGGTCAAATCATTCTGCTATCTGAATGACAAGAGACAAGTGCCCTTTCCCCACTTCCTGGGTCTTAGGCTCATATCCTGTGACTTGAGAGTGTTTAGCTCTCAGTGTAACACTGTTAATTACATTCTGTTCTATTGTCTTACAAGATGAAGACTCTGGAAGAGAAGAGAAAGGGGTACAAGGACAGAGTACATGAAGGAAGCAAGTGGATCATAGATAACTAGAGTTACAAGAGGACAACTTTGACATATGGCTTGATGAAGAATACCTGAAAAGAAAGATTATTTTAAAAGGTATTTTGGAATGAGAGAATTAGATTGTGTTGGTTGAATTTAATACCAGATAAGAACAGATGCAACTTGTAAGGAAGTCCAATACTGCAGAGCAGATAATTGAAAGGGTAGATGGAAATGTCTCCCACCTGCTCTGAGGCCAAGAGTTCTAACTTCTCTTCAAGGCAAGCAGAGACACTCAGCATGATGGAAATAACTACCCTAGTCTTTTACTCTCTAAGAAAACAATCAAAACCTGTAAAGGTTAAGTCATTCTTTGAGGAAGGAGGCATAAGTCTGACCTAAAACCTCTAAATCAGAGACTAGAAAAGAGCATGCATTTAATATAAACTTAAAATAACAATGCAGGGTGGAATGGTGAGGTGAGGTTGAGAAAAAAAGAAAGCACAAATAGAAATTATCTCTGGAGGTAATAGTTGCCTGTGGGAATGTGATGACTCCAAGTTCAGAGAGTCAGAAGGAGTGTTGACATACTCTCCTATAGCTTTAGAGCAGCTGTGACAAGGGCCCAGGATCATCCCTGACTTCTGTTCTGCCGCAGGCTTATGGCACTGGCCATGATGTGCTATTAGAAGGAGGTTTGATGGGATTTATGAGATAAGCTTGTGGGAAGTTTTGGCAAGCCACAGCTTTATATTTTATCTCCTGAAGCAATGTTTTTACAGAAAGAAAAGGTGGGAAATACCTACATAAAATAAGACTCCAGCCACTGGTCAAGGAGAGTGGCCTTTCCCTGGAGTAGAATCAAAGGCAATATTCTGTCTGCTCCCTGAAACCTTGGCAGTGTCTACCCTGGGAGTTGAGTAGTTTAATTGGAGCCAAAAATGAAAGGAAGCACACCCACTACCAGTACTCTCCCACAAATGTTAAGAAGATGAGCCGAGTCTGTTGGGAAAATCATTCTTCCTCTTCCTTCACCTCTATATGCCTTTGCCATGCAGAGAAGATTTGTTTTTTCTTAGGACAGAAGCCTGATGGAGTTGTGATAAGAATACTAGCCGGAGCGGTGATGCAAGCAGTAAGGCATTGCACACGTAAGAAGTAAGGATTGCCTTGCACACGGCAAACCTAGGATGGGCCGCGGTTTGATCTGCCAGCGTCCCAAGCAAGGAGGAATTTCTGATCGCATAGCCAGGAGTAACCCCTGAGCATCACCGGGTGCAACCCAAAATCCAAAAAAAATGCTAATCTGTTATAATCTATAGATTATAATATAGGAGCTACAGAGAATATCACTTCACTCCTCACCTTATTATAAGCAAAGGGGCAGAGACTATGTAGTTGAATATCTTCCAATGTCTGTGGAAAATCAGAAGTGATTTCTTTATAACAGAGGGGGAAAGCCATCTTTAGAGCAAGAGGATTCCATTTAGAGTTAGATAAGAATCTCACCCCTTGTTTCTATAAGTTATTTATTCACTCTGAAGAATGAAAGCAACTGGAATACAGTTGGAAAGATGCAATCACTTCCTTAGGTCAATTGAGGAGGTATGTTTTACCCTCCGTGACATTTTTTTAGAATTTAATGTTCTTTCTGGAATGAAATTGATGTTGCAACTTTATTCCAGACAGTTTGTTCTTCCTTTCTCAGTTATCCTTGGGGACACTTCATTGAAAATGAAGTGCCTAAAACCAGACTACTAAAGACAGTCCTTTACCAGGACAAACAACTGATGAAGTATTCTACAGATTGTATACTAGCACTCATTTTACTGGCTTGGATGGATGCTACCTCATACAACCCATAAGACTAGCTAATATGCATAGCTGGGCTTACAACACATCTACATATCAGTATAAATGATATCATCTATGCATCATAGGTCATAGGCATCTCAGGATGCCTGGGACATAGATTCAGAGCTGATCATTTGCATTCAGGGATAATATTCTTAGTATGAACAACTATGGAAAGAGGAAATGAAACACTCTTTGGCCAAAGGAGAAGTTGAGCTATATGTAGTTGCATCCAGTAGGGAGCTCTGCTAGTTAGGATGTCCTTTGTGAGTTGTTCAGAATGTAGATAAGGTGCCTGACTATTATATACCTTATATAGATCAAAGATATGGCTGTGTGGGGGAAGGAAGCATACCCTTGGAAAAAAGCAAACCTCCCAAAAGGAAAGAAACAAACAAAAAAGAAAGAGCCTCAACTGCTCATATTTCACCAATAACACTAACAGCATCCAGAGAAATATAAGCTTAAGTTGTGGTTTTATGGAGAACTCAGCAAAAATCTATTGTACCATATAAGTACTTCATAATCAAATAGACAATTTTATTTGCAGATATTTTTTATTTGCCTTTCTAGATTCATTCCCATTTTTCTCCACCTTGTTCTTCACGCTAGGAGACTTTGCATTTCATCAACAGGCTCCCATGTACTCCAACTCCTACTTGAATTAAATCAATAGGGAGCTGGCAAAAGATCAAAGGTGGGGAGAAGAGGTGGGGAGAAAAGGGAGGTTAGAGTATTTGTTTCCCTGACACTTTCGCCATAGGGCTACTTTCTCTAATTGAAGACCAGAGTTCTTATGGCAGGAGATGGGTATTAAGTTTCTAACAAGTGGCTTTGCTTAGGGATTACTCCTGACTCTGTGCTCAGGAACCACTGAGTAGTGTTTAAGAGACTATGCTCCGTGCCAAGGGTCAGAGGTCAACCACATGTAAGACAAGAGCCTAATCACTACTATCTATTGGTCCTTATCTAAAGGCTTTTTACAACATTCTCTCCTTCCAGGTTCTGGAAATCACTCACTAGTCTTATTTTTCTACTCTGGTGAAGGACTGGCCCCTTCTTTTTTTTTTTGTTTTGTTTTGTTTCTTTGGGTCACACCCAGCAGCACTCAGGGGTTACTCCTGGCTCTACGCTCAGAAATCGCTCCTGGCAGGCTCAGGGGACCATATGCAGTTATTCTAAATACCACATATAAGTAATATCATTCTGTATTTATCTTCTTCTGGTTACTCCATTTAACATAATATATTCAAATTCCATCCATGTTGCAGCAAACTGCATGATTGCATCATTCCTTACAACTCTCTCTTATTCCATTGTATATATTTACCACATCTTCATGACCCAATCATCTGTTGTTGGACATCTGTGCTGAGTGCTGTAATGAATAGCAGAGTGCATACATCCTTTTGGATCAGCGTTTTTCTGTTCTGGGGATGTATATACACAAAAGTGGGATTGCTGGGTCATATGCCAGATCAATTCTTAGTTTACTGAGAATCCTCCATACTGGTTTTCATGCGGGTTGGACCAGCATCATTCCCACCAGCAGTGGATGAGAGTTTCTTTCTTGCCACATTCCTGTCACATAGTTTGTTCCCTGTATTTTGTTTTTATTTTGAGGTCACACCCGGCAGTGCTCAGGAGTCACTCCTGGCTCCATGCTCAAAAATCTCCCCTAGAAGGCTGGGGGACCATATGGGATGCTGGGATTCAAACCACCATCCGTCTGCATGCAAGGCCAAAGTCTTACAGCTGTGCTATCTCTTCGGTCCCTGTTCCCTGTATTTTTGATATGTGCCATCCTTACTGGTGTAAGATGTCATCTTATTATTGCCTTGGTTTGGATTTTCCTAATGCTAAGTGATGGTGAGGATTTTTTTCATGAGCATGTTGTCATCTGTTAGTCCTTCTCAGAAAAGTGTCTGTTCATTTCCTCTCCTCATTGTATTTTTTTAGGTTTTTTAGGGTTAATCTTTGTACCTTCGTAGTACTTTGTATATCCTAGATATCAACCCATTACCTGGTGTGTAAAGTGCAAATATTCTCTACCCTGAATTCACTTTTTGCAACACTACTTGTTAAAGAGGCTTGCCTAGCTTCATTCCATATTTCTTGTCCCTTTCTCAAAGATTAATTTATTATAAACCTGAGGCTTAGTTCAGGGTATTCAGAGAGTCTCTCTTTATTCAAGTACCATGCTGTTTTGATGACTACTCCTTTATAATACAGTTGGAAGTTGGAGAATGTAATGCCTCTTATCTTCTTTTTCCTAAGAATTGCTTTAGCTATTTATAAACATTTATTGTTCCATATGAATTTCAGAAATGTTTGATTTATTTTTTAAGTGGCAGGGGTTACATTGAATATATATATTCAATATATACATTGAATCTGTATAGTGCTTTAGGAACAATTGTCATTTTAATTATGTTAGTTCTCCTAACCCATGAGCAGGTATGTGTTTCCATTTCTTGTATTCTTTTTTATTTCTTGAAGCAGTAGTTGTAGTTTTCTTCATATAGGTTTTTCACCTCTTTAGTTAAGTTGATTTCAAAATACTTGATTTTCTCAACACAATTGAGTTTGTTTTTATTTTCAATATCTGTTTCTTCTCTTTCATTATTTGTATATAAAAAGCATGGATTTTTGCATATTAATTTTGTAGTCTGCCACTTTACTATACAAATCTATTGTTTCTAGAAGTTTTTCTATAGTCTTTAGGGTTTTCTAAATATTGTATCATGTTTTCAACACAGTGAGAGCTTGACCTCTTCCTTTCCTATGTGGATGCCCTTGGTATCTTTTTCTTGCCTAATTTCAATATTCCAGCACTCTATTAAATAGAAATGATGAGAAGTGGCAACATTATCTGATGTCAGATAATAGAGGAAAAGTTTTTAGTTTTTCCATATTGAGTACAATTCTTGCCATGTATTAGTGGTAAATAACTTTTACTATATTGAGAAAAGTCCCTTCAATTTCCATCTTGTTGAGAGTTTTTATCATAAATGGGTGCTAGATCTTGTCAAAAGCTTTCTCTCCATTATTTATATGATCATTTGATTTTTTATTTTCTTTTATTGATATTGCATATTATATTGATAGACTGCATATCTTAAGCCATCCTTGCATTTCTGGAATGAATATTACTAGATTGTGGTATAAGACTTCTTTTATGAATTGTTGGTTTATAGTTGTTAGTATTTTGTTGAGTATCTTGTATCTGTGTTCATCAGAATATTGTCCTGTAATTCTCATTTTTTGTGGTATCTTGATCTGGTTTTTGTATCAAGTAATAGAAACTGTTTAGAACCATTTCTATTTCTTCAATTTCCTAGATGATACTGAAAAGGATTGGCAAGAGATCTTTTTTAAAGGTTTGAAAGAATTCACTAGTGAATTCTTTAGAGCTAGGCTTTTGTTTTGCAGAAGCCTTTTGATGATCTTTTTTATTTTTCCTCAATAGTGTTAAGTATATTCAAGTATACCAGATTTTTTTTTTTTTGGTTCAACCTTGGGAGGCTATAGGAGTCCAAGAATTTACCTATTTCAACAATGTTCTCTCATTTGTGGCACAAGGATTCTGATTACCCTTTGAATTTTGGTAGTATCTGTTGTAACATATTTATTTCATTCCTGATTCTGCTTATTAGATATCTCTTTCTTTGTGAGTCTTGCTAATGTTTATCAATTAGTTTATTTTTTTAAAGAAACTACTCTTGCTTTCATTGATATTTTTGGATTGTCTTCGAGGTTTCCAGTTTATTAATTTCTGTTCTAAGTTTTCTGCCTTCTGCCTGCTGTTTTTAGTTCATTTTGTTGGTCATTTTCCAATTTCTTAATCCATGCTATTAAATTATTTATGTAGGCCCTTTCTTCCTTCCTGAGGAATGTTTGCAAAACTATAAATTTTCCTCTAAATACTGCTACTTCTCTGTCCCACAAGTTCTAATAATTCATGTCTTCATTTAATTTGTTTCCAGGAATCTTTGGATTTCCTCTCTAACCCACTGGTTGTTCAGTAGTGAACCCTTTAATTTCCAGGTGTTAAAGTTATTTTGCCATTTCTGTTTGTAATTCACCTTTATTTTCATAATATCATGGTCTGAGAAGATAGTTGATACAATTACTTTTTTGTTTGTTTGTTTTTGGGCCACACTCCATGACGCTCAGGGGTTACTCCTGGCTATGTGCTCAGAAATCACTCCTGGCTTAGGGACTATATGTGATGCCAGGGGTGATCCTTTCTAGGTTAGCGTGTGCAGGGTAAATGCCCTACTACTTGTACCACTGCTCCAACCCCAGATAGTTGATACAATTTCTATCCTCTTGATTTTATTGAGGTTTGTTTTATGGCCCACCATGTGGTCTATATTGGAGAATGTCCCATGTGCATTGTGAAGAATACATATATTCAGATTTACGGTGTAAAAAGCCATATTTATTAAGCCCCTTTCTTCCATTTCTACCTTCGGAGTCAGTATATCCTTACTGAGGTTTGGCTTGGTTGATCCATCAAAAGGTGACAGAAAGTGTTGAAGCCTCCAATTATTGCTGTGTAGTTAGATTGATGTTTTTCTTCAAATGTATTAACAGTTGTTCTAAGTATTTTGCTGGCCCTGCCATTGTTTAGAAATATGATTTATTCCTGATGTAAATATTTCTTGATTACTATGAAAAGATGCTCTCTGCTTCTTATAACCTTTTTAAGCCTGAAGTCTGCATCATCTACTATATATAATACCACCCCAGCTCTTTTGAAGCAGTTGTTTGCCTGAAGAATTGTCTTCTTACATTTGACTTTGAGTCTGTGTTTGCTCAGACTATTCAAATGTGTAGCAGCAAAATGTTGAATTCAATTGTTTGATCCATTTTTCTACTCTGTATCTCTTAATTGGTGCATTTAGACCATTGAGATTGAGAGAGATGATTGTAATGGAACTTTTTGCCATATTTTTGTAAAAATTTGGAAACATCTCATTAAAATGAAGCATAGACTTGATCAAATTAAGACATGCACCTTGACAGAAAGAGAACTAAATAGATGGCTGTTTATTTTCAAGTCAATGCTTAATATAAGCCTGTCATTCAAATGTATGAATGTGGTGTAGGGTAAGTGTGTTCTGAAATAAAATAGTTTTACAAGTCCTTGTAGCACTAAGGTCTGACTGGGTCGTTTTGCTGAACTCTGCACAAATTGACCTACAGACCAGAATGAGACACCAGAATGATATATCAGAGATTGGACTGAAATGTGGAGGGGGATAGCAGAGTGCTGGTGAACTCTGTGAAGACAAGCTAGTTGCTAGAAAAAGCCAAGAGGGATCAGTTTAATTGAAGTTAAAGATATTTTAAGGAAGGTAAAAGCTTAGCCAGGGGTTCAGCCAAGGGTATTCATTCTGCCTTTGAAAATGAGAAGAGTTGAACAGGATCTGTTTGGATGAGCTGATAAAAAGCCCTTTGAAGTGGACAGGGATCTTTTTATAGTCCAGAATAACTTAGCCCTTGGTGAGGAAAGAGAGCTGCTTTCATTTACAAGCATAGAAGTGGTAAGCTGTCAGTCCCCTCCAGTTGGATTTTTTTCTGTCCATGCAGACAGAGATTGTCCTTGGTGTCCTTGTCTATCTGCTCTGCAGTCCTTCACAGAAGAAAATAGAGATGAATGGCTCAGAGAAAACTCTAGAATATATGCTGAAAAAAAAATAAAAGAGCAGAGAACAGACAATCATACTACCCCTCAGCTATTAAAGCACCATGTAGCTCATTTTCAGAATCACCGGTTAATTCTTAAACTGAGACAAGAAATGCCAAGAACAAGAAAGAGACAAGAAATGCTAAGAAATATTAGCAATTAAAATGGGTTATTTACTGTGTGTTCAATGAGTTTACATATAATATCAAGTTTGTCCTTCCTAATAATTTAGGAGGTATTTGTTTTTCCCATTGCACATTCAGAAAATCTGAGGATTATTTATGGATGACCATGTTTAATCTATATTTTTAAGCTTCATATCTCATAGGCCAAAAGCTAGGAAAATAGAAATGTTGATAAAGGTTTTTTAAGGTAACAGGTGGTTCCCACTTAGAGTAAAGCTCTACTCTCATAATATGACTCAGTTTTTTTGGCCACACAACTGAGAAACTGATTTAATCTTCTACTCACAAAATAGTTGAGAATTTTGGACACAAGCATATTTTGCCAAAACTCTAAATTTCTATTTTATTGGACTCCTGAGTACTTTTTTGTATTCTACTACAGAAATAGAGAATATATGGAAGCAGAAAAATTAGGAAATAAAAAAATACCTCTGCCCCTGGCTGGACTGTTTGAGCATTACTCTTCATTCTCACAAGTCTTTGAGGCTCAAATTAAATCTAAACTACACTGATATATAAATACTTTCCAAGACTGTAGTCATTGACCATGTTCTTATAAAAATAGTAAAATTTTGGAAGTTAAAGTTATGGTATGAAAAAGACAAAGTAATTAAGAGATTTGGGGTTTGGTCTCAATTTTATCCAAATATATCATATCAGTTTTGGAAAAGGCACAGTCCACGCTATGCTGCACCTGCATCTTTACATTTGTCAAATAATAGTTGGGTGTTTGTTGATGTCAAAGACATCTTCAGAGATTTTTCTTTTGGATCTTACTGATGTTCTCTGTCTTCTGTGGCTATAAAATTAAAAATTGGTGAAAGGGATAAAAAAAAAAGCACAAAATAATCTTTTTTATTTATTTATCTATTTTTTTATTTCTTTGTTTTGGTTTGTATATTGAAGCTGTTGTCTCTAATTTTTTCTCCTTGTTGCACTCTGTTATGTTTTTATTTCAGGACTGTGGTTATTAAGTGGTACTTGTCTTTATTGCTGTAGTGCTCACTGGATTTTGTTTTTTATATTTTCTTTTGTATTGCTGTGGAGTTTCGCTTTCTTTTTCTCTTTCTGCTCTCAAACTGAGGTTGAGAGCCTCTAGAAGGACTCTGTCCATATTTGGCTTATTTGATTTTTACCACATTTTATTGCTTTTCTTTTCTTCAAACAAAACCACATGACTTGAACTACCTAATTCCGCCTTTCAAATAGAGGGGGAAATAATGGAGAGTACCAAGACCAAACAGTTGTATGATCAGTAAGTAGTAAGCTAGACACAGCAAAGACTACTTATACCAGTAGCCTTGGGGGTGAAGGTGAGGGATATAGGATGCAAGATGGGAACCGGGGTGGAGGGAGGACAACTTTGGTGATGGAAATGCCCCTGATTTAATGTTAATATGTACCTAAAATATTACTGTGAAAGATATGTAAGCCACTTTGGTCAAAATAAAAATTATATTAAAATAAAAAGAGTGTTGGAAGAGTTCTAAAACAAAATCTCATTGAGGTCTTATATTAGTTAAGTACAATAGGCAGTGTTTTGAGTGGAGAACATGTTTGTCTAACTCTTCTGAAGATATCATTAAAACCCATAAAATAGAATAAAAGGGAAGTTTCTTCCATTCTCTTTTTATAGACTCGTGAAGACCACAAAACTTTCCTCTGCTCTGTAAGATGGACAAGAATTCAAAGGACCCTGGTTGTTGCCTGCAGGCCTCTACCTCTAAATCCTCTCATATCAGTCCTTTCCTAGCATAGAAATCTTAAGCAAAGGGCATTTGAGGGAAAGGTCTTATAATCGGATTTCAGTTCACATTGGAGCCAAAAGAGACCAGAGAGCTGTTTTAAAGTTCTGAGTACTGGGCATGTGCTAATTGGCCTGGCTCTAGTATGAAATAAATGGCTATCATCATTATTTTATTCTCCAAAGGAGACAACCTCAGGTTAGTATTTCAAAGAAGAATGAGTCACTGGAAAGGTTTGAAAGTACCTGCTAATTATTGCTTTAAAGAAAAACCTTAACTCTGGGAGAAAGGAGTTAGAAGAGGCAACAACTGCCCATTAAGATGAAAGTCCAGGTTACCTGGACTGCTCCGGGAGGCCCAGAAATAACAAGAGTGCCCCTTGTCTGTGCTCTGCTGATTTCCCGGCATATGCTCCTCCATAGACATTATCTCATTATCCCTGAATTCTTAGGAGAGGAGCAGCACCACTGTGGGATGCATGACCCCTTCTTTCCACCTTGTCTTGGGGACACAGGCTAAGGGAGGATAGGTCAGGTTAAGAGGAATGGAGAAGGGAGTGGCTTTCTTGTGTTGTGTATTCAGTCTATGGAAAGTGGTTTATAATCCAGTTGTCTAATCTTGGTGCTATCTAATCACATTCTCCAGTACTAACAAATATGTTTGAATTCTATTTAAATTATTTATTTAAATAAAATAAATAAATTTTATCTAACTAAAACAACAATAATAATAATTTTAAATAAAATTTATTCAAAGGAAATAAAAACCTTCAAAAATATCTGTAATCCCATGTTTCTTTGCAGTATTAGCTATAAGAGCTGAGACAAGGAAGTCAGTTAAGTATCTAGCTATGGATGAAAATATAGCATGCGCAGACACACATACACAGAAGATTGTTAATCAGCCATAGAAAGGGAATGAAAATACTATTTGTGACAACATGGATAAACTTTGAGGACATCACAATAAAGTGAAATAAGTAATGTCAAAGAGCAAACACTTCATGATCTTATATGTGGAATATAAGAAAAAAATAAAATAACAAAAAGGAAACCCAAACTCATAGGTACTAAGAAAATTTCTTCCTCTCCCACCCCATATTTGAAACAGGCATTCTATTTTTCTCACTCCCTACCATTTTTATGATAGTTGTCAGTGTAGTTATTTCTCTAACTCAACTCACCACTCTCTGTGGTAAGCTTCATATCAAGGCTAGTTCTTCCAAATATTTGATGCAGATATTTTAAGTGTCAATAATCCCCATAGCTAAAATAGGAGGCCAATTACATGATAAACTCATATTTTTAACATTTACTCAAGTCTATTAATAAGGTTCATTTGATCAATATAAAAGCTTGCAACCATTTAGAGTTCATTGAACACAAAAATGAATCATATTCAGGTGAAAGTATTTTAAATTACTTTCAACATCCTTCAATTAATGGTTTTTAAAATTATGAGTACTGAAAATTAGATTCACTGGTTTAATAACTTAGGTTAGTTGATGTTGTAGTCCAGATCAACTAGATATTTCTAAAGGAAAATCAGATGGAGACTATTGTTTAGAAAGAAAAGGTGACTGCATTATAAGAAAAATTATTGGATTTACCATAAGTAGCAAGTTTTAGCAAATATGACCCTAAGTCTTACATGGAAGGCTATATTAAAAACATATTTCTGATAAAGTTTCTACAGTTTTAAATTCAGTCAGTTTTAAATTTGAGACAGGAATGGGTCCAATGGCCAAACTTTCAATGGCCAATCCCTTAGGACTGGGGCATGAGGCTTCTACATCAGTTGAGCTCCATAAAAATATTCAAATAAATATTACTATCATTCATCCAAAGAAACTGAGGCTTAGAGAAGTCAAAGCCCTAACTGAAATGGCAGAGACAGGACTGTAAAAGAACCTACCCCCCGGGGCCAGAGCAATAGCACAATCGTGAGGCATTTGCCTTACACAAAGCTGACCTAGGTCAGACTCAGGTCCGGTCCCTGGCACTCCATATGGTCCCCTGAGTCTACAAGGAGCATTTTCTGAGTACAGAGCCAAGAGTTGCCTTTGAGTACCACTGGGTATGGCAAAATACTCACACCTCAAAAAAAGAATTTAGTTCCCACTCACTTCCCCATATAGAGTAATAGAAGGCTCTAGTCTTTACCTCTCATAGAAGAGGAACAGAATTGATCTCCATCTGACTTATTTACAGATCCCCCAACAATGCTTTTATTCATTTCAAAGACTTTCCATAAAACTAATTTCACATTATAATGATAAACATAGTCATATAAAGGACTTCATACATATATCTTGGGCCTTATGCTGGATAACCCTAGGAATCTTCTAAGATGCCAATTACATGTCTTTATGTGCATGGTGTAATTTTTTATTTTTCTTGTAAGTAGCACCACCAGAAAGCCAATGATAAAGATACTCCATGAATAAATTTAGCATATATTATAACTACTAATAAAATTATCACATCTATATAAAACCACAAGCACAATACCTAATCTTAACAGAACTAATATTCTATCAAGATCTCAACAAGTTAGATAGTAAACTAGAACACACTTCTGTGGAGTTTAATTGGCCCCTACCAGGCCTCTTCTCTGAAAACAAAAACATGTCCACTGTCTCTAGTACTGATACCCACTGAAAAATGAAAAGTACTCTAAATACATTTCTTCTTTCATCGCTTGTATGCACCTGCTTCTTTCTTTGGTTTCAAATTACCCTTTCAGTTTGGGAAAATGTATGTTTCTCATTGCCAAACACTCTACTTCTCCCCACAATACTGCATTGAGAATCAACTCCCAAACATCCAAACTCACGGAAAATGGAGAATCAAAATGGCAGAGATATCTCCCCTCTATTACATCTCAAATAAGCTGATGTGGTAGAGGAAACTGCATAGATGAGCTAAATGGTACCTACTTGAAGATCTTTCCTTCACTAAAGCACAACATAAAATTACCAATAAATTTTTAAATGACCTGTTGGAGAAATAGTACAGAGATTAAGGTGCTTTCCTTGCATGTGGCTGACCTGTATTCAATCCTGGCACCACTAGGGTCCTCCTAGGTCCACCAGAAATTATTCCTGAATCTTCCAAGAGTAATACCTGAGTATCATCAGGTGTAATGTCAAAACAAATAAAAAAAAAATAAAAACCACAGAACTTTTAATGAAGTATTGTTGAAGAAAGAATTTATGCCAAAAATCATGGAAACAGAGTCCTACAGTTTATGACACTGAACCCCAGACAATATGTTTATGTTGAGCAAGTGTTTTATATCTGACAATGTGCAGGGCAGCTGACCACACTAAAGAATTGATATTAAACTTGTGAGTGAAGACAACAGTGTTAGCTGAAGACTACACTTTAGAGACTATAGTTACTGTCAAGGTAGGGCATAAACTCTGACAAAAGTTAATCTAGAGGAAAACAAAGGAAGGAACAGAGGCTGGGGGTGAGGTGCAGTGCAGGAACATCTGAGTGGAAATAGGAAGAGGACAAATTATCAAGTGCGGCATTTCATTTAGTTATTGTGGATAGCACTGCAAGGAACATAGGGATGAAAATACCTTTTCTCCATTTTAGGGGGCCCTTGGGGTATGTTATAAGAAGTGGTGCTGCTGATACAAATGAATGCTCAATTTCTAAGTTCCTTTAGTAATGTCCAGAAAAAATGTACTAGTCACCATTCTCACCAGCAGTGAAAAAGAATCCCTTTCTCCCCACACCTACACCAGCACTGGCTGTATTTGTTCTTTTTACTGTAAGTCAGTCTTTATGGTGTGGTTTGATAGCTTTGATTTGTAGTTCCCTGATGATTTGAATGTAAAGCATGGGCAGTACAAGGGAGGGTAAATTGGTGAAGGGAAGTGGATAATGGTGAAGAGATTGGTGTTGAAACACTGTATGCCTGAAACCTAATCATGAATAACTTTGTAATTTCATAGTAACTATATAAAAATAAAATTAAAATATAGAGTAGTATATGAAAAATTCTGGTAGAATTAGCTAGTCAGGTGGAATTAAGTGGTAGAGAAAATTGGAGGAACAATTGGAGGGAGAGACAATGCTAAAGTCTGAGAAAAGGGAGTATGCCAGGATGCTTTGGACCTTAAGCTATGAAAAAGGAAGATGATTTGATGATTGCATAAGACTGGTAAATAAGGTCAGAAAAAAGGCTACATTCAAACTCAAGACGTAGCATGTAAAGTAAGGCAAATTCACCAACTCCTAGGGGCAAAAAATGAAGTACCCGTATATTTACATAATGAAGGTAAAGTGTACAGGAAAGAAACTGAAATGATGTTGCTAGCAGCCTGGGTTCCAGGTTCTTTTCCCTACACTTCAGCTCTTATTACATGGAAATTAATTGGCTCAGTTTCAAATATTCCCAGCACACTGTGACTGTAGCCTCCTATGGGTGACTCAGACATGAGATAGGGTCTAGCCAGAGCATCTAATTACACAGGCCAGGTCAGGTTCTGCAATCAAAGCTTCATTCACTGTCAAGCTATTGCCCACCAAGGTATCAGCATATAGCCATAGGCAAAGGGCTGGGAATCCATGTTGGAACTTCCTTCAACCAGTCTTGGTTCAAAACAAGCCAACTCTGCACACTAGAGAAGGTAATAAATGGTTTTAATGGATATTTTACTGTAGGTTGGGAGGTGGCTCTTGGCTATCCAATTGGCAACCTACTCTGAGAAACAAGCAGCTTTCTTTAATGTGGCAACTCTGACATGCTTAGATCATGTTGAAGGTAGAAGAAAAGAGCTCTGGTTTTTTTGCAACTCAGCACAACTGTTGTGGGAGAAGCAGAGGCACCAGAGCTGCCAAGTCAAGCCTGCAGGAGATGAGTAGACATGATTAATTGAGGTCTCCAGGCAAGCCTGGGGAGTGGATCGCCATTCTATGATGATCCAGTTAGCACTGCAGGGACCCAATGACACTTGCATTATTCATAATTCATTATTGCATTATTCATTATTCATATCATCAAATATTCCAGTGCATTTTTTCTTAAAAGAATAATGCCATTCACACCCTGTCAGTAATTAATTCTGGAGAATTAGTTAACAAAACAAATTCTTGGAGGCAGAGAGATAGTATAAGAAATCTAGCACTTACCTTAAATGTGACTGACCCCAGTTCAATTTCTGGCATCACACACAGATATCCAAGTACTGCTAAGAGCAATTCCAGTGTACAGAGTCAGAGGAGACACTGAGCATAGCCAGATATGGGCAAAATCACACTCTTCCCAAATATAAATTCAGGAGTCATACTATGAAGACCTTCATTTTAATTATGGGCCAAATTTGATTTGTTGAGATAACTGGAAGAAAATAAAATAATATTGTTGTTGTAAAATATATATAGCATAAAATTGACCATATTAATCATACTATATACAGATTGAGTGACATTTAGTATAGTCATATTGAAACAATCGTCATTAAACAGTAATTAAATAGATAATATTGGTAGACAAATTATTGAGAGAAAATCTGTTGGCATTAAGTATATAAAAGGTGCCGGCAGAAGAGTGAAGTTCTCCCTGTCCCCCCACCACCACCACACACACAACAGCATCATTTCCCTCCAGTCTGTTAGAGCACAGGTTTCCTCTAACATCCCATAGAAGATCCCTGTCCAGCTGCTGGAAGAAGTGCGCTGGCCCAATGTGCATATGTTTGCCACTTCTTGTCTCCATAGAGGAGCTCCTGCTATCCCAGGACTAGTTAGACATGTTGTAGCTCTGTGTTGCATTGATGCAACTGCACAATACTTCCTTTCTTCAGACCTCATAAAGAACACAATTGTGACTCTTATTGAAAACCCACACACTCTGGAGCAGCTTGGTTGCCCCAAGTTATATAGTTCTAATAACTTAATTCTAGTTCAAATCGCCTATTCCCACAGAAGCTATCATCACAAAAGCAGACATGATAATAAGAAATCATAGAGCCATAAATTAAAGCTATGAAGAGGTAGGGCCAATAACATTGTAAGTTTCCCTGAAACTTTCCCATGAAAATACTAATAACTACTTAGAACCCAAAAAATCGGGTAAAGTAGCTCCTCTGTCAGGAACAAAAATGAGCAACACAGAACTGTAGGGGATAAATTGGAATCACCTCAGACTACAACAGACATAGTAGGGAAGTAAAATAGAACCTCAGTTCAATGAGTGAAATAATGGCCTGTAAAACTTAACCAGTACTAACCAGCTTGATAATCTCTAACATAAGAACTTTAGAGATAACACGTGGAAGATTTTCAATGAGCTCAGTGAAATAATGGTACAAAGAAAGTTTTTAAAAATGAGAAAACTGAAATTAAAGTGACAAAACTACAAACGTTTGGTATATAAAATAAAAAACTCAAAGAAAGAGCTTGGAAGCAGAGTAATAACAGCTGAGATAAAATTAGAGAGCTTCAAGAAAGATGCAGAAAGTCTCTAGAAAACAACAGAAGATTCAACAAAGTTTCAAAATCAATGACAACATATGAATAAAAATAAAATAAAATAAAAATTACTGAAATTTCTGAGAAAGAATAAGGTTATTTCAATAAAGAATCATTAGTCAAAAAATAATAAATGAGAAAATGCATGAGTCATGAATACATGATAGGCCAGAAGTATCCCAGCCAAGATACCCAAATATCAATATTCCAAGACAAATTAAAATGTGAAGAGCCAAAAATAAGTATAAAATATTTAAAGTAGAAAGATAAGGGGCTGGAGAGATAGCATGGAGGTAAGGCATTTGCCTTTCATGAGAAGGTCATCAGTTCAAATCCCGGCGTCCCATATGGTCCCCCGTGCCTGCCAGGAGCAATTTCTGAGCATGAAGCCAGGAGTAACCCCTGAGCACTGCCGGGTGTGACCCAAAAACCACACACACAAAAAAAAAAGTAGAAAGATAAAAGAAGGAATTTACATAAAGAGTTTGCATTTAATGAGGGAAGTTTTTTTAATGACTGACACCCAACTACAATCATATTTGTAACCCTGGTGCTTAAATAAAGATATTATTTTAAAAAAAAAAGGTGTGACTGGAGAAAGAGTACAGTAACTGGGGGCATTTGCCTTGCATGAGGTTGAACCCAAATTTGATCCCTGGCATCCAATATTGTCCCCTAAGCCTGCCAGAGTAATTTCTGGGTGCATATCCAGAAAAAGTAACCCCTGAGCACCACTGGGTGTGGATCCAAACCATAAAAAAAATTCATAGAAGTGTTATCAAGTGAAACTCTATAGGTAAGAAAAACTGTTGGGAGATTATAAAAAAAAAGTCAATGATAATAAATAGCTCATCAAGATATTCTACCTACATTGACTATGATTAAGAGTTAAAGAAAGGGGCCAGAGAGATAGCACAGTGGTAGGGCATTTGCCTTGCATACAGCCGACCCAGGATGGACCATGGTTCAATCCCTGGCATCCCATATAGTCCCCATGTTTTACTTATCAGTCAAGAGTTCAAGGAAAGATACAGACTGTCATGGATAAATAATAACTCAGGAACTTTATAGCCTTAAAACAAACTTTGCAAAAAGCGTTGAGTGCATTCTTTAAGGTAAGACAATACAATACATTTGTATAGTTAAGCACCTGCTACAAATCAATATGCAGAAATCCATTGCTTTTCTATATGCAAATAATGAACTAGAAGATATAGAAATTAAAAAAGCAGACAGATGGTGGGGATCAAAGGAGAATAGAAGGGACATTGGTAGAGAGTAGTGGAAAATGGTGCATTGTGCTTTCAAATGATTCATCAATTCTACTTCTTAGCATCTATTCTATGGGCCCAAGATCTCTATAAAGAAAAGACATTTGCATTTTTATACTCACTGTAGCACTATTCACAATAGCCAAAATCTGGGTAAAACCAGAGTGTCCAAGAGCAGATGACTAGATAAAGAAACTATGGTATATATACACATATTTGGCAAACTATTTGACTTTACAACAGATGATATCACACAAATTGCTTCTACATGGGAGTAACTGGAGAGCATCATACTACATAAAGTTACTTAGAAGGAAAGAGACAGACACAGAAAGATATCTCTCATATGCAGAATATAAAAACAATGTAGGAAAATAACAAACACCTAGAGGCCAAAGAAAATGAAAACTGCTCTTTAGTAAGAAGATTATCACAGAGAGTGGGAGGAGGCAACCTGAAGCAATGGTAGAGAGAAACAAATAAGTTGGTGGAGGGTATGATTGCTGGAATGTTATATGCATCAAACCATACATTAAAAGTTTTGTAAACCACAAATATTTAATATATAAAAATGAGAATTATTCATAAATACTATGCCATTTCTTATAGAAGTATGAGTTAACAATCCTGAAATCACTATCTTGAGTGCCAGATTTGAACAAATATGTAAAAGCATGTAAGAAAGTTGGAACAATATTTCTCACTGTTGCAGTGAAAGATAAGAAAGATTTTCTCATGGCTGTTATGAGAGCTGACTTTGACAACCGTGACTGAGAAGAACTTCTGGATCCATAAGGTTTCTTATCCTAGATTTCTTCCTAGGATCTGTGAAAAAAACAAAATCACTAATTACAGAAGAATGACTACAACAACGGTGATGGAGCAGAACTTCTAGAACCATAAAGAAAGACTCTGTTCTAGACTTTGTCCTATAACCTGTGAAAATACCAAGATCTCTGATTACAGAGGATTGATTTTGTCAACCACAACTGAGCAGAACATTTCCTGGCACCATAAAAAGACCTTGGAGTGGGGCAGGAGAGGTGGCACTAGAGGTAAGATGTCTGCCTTGCAAGCGCTAGCCAAGGAAGGACTGCGGTTCGATCCCCCAGCGTCCTATATGGTCCCCCCAGGCCAGGGGCAATTTCTGAGTGCTTAGCCAGAAGTAACCCCTGAGCATCAAACGGGTGTGGCCCAAAACAAACAAACAAACAAACAAAAAGAACTTGGAGTTCAATAAAGAGCATGTTCGGAGCCTGCTCTCCCTCATAAATTAAAGGGGGAAAATGTGAATGGTACCAGGGGCAAACAGTCGCATGAACATTGAGTGGAAATAAGAAATGACCAGACCTAACACGAAACCCAAAGTCAACGACAACAGAATCAAGATACCCAATATACAACAAGCTATACACAAAGGTTACCTGTTACACTAGCAGTCCAGGGGACACAGGGGGGAGGTATGTGATGCATGCTGGGAACACGGTGGAGGAAGGACAACACTAGTGGTGGAAATGGCCTTAATTCACTGTCATTATGTGCCTTAAATATAACTGTGAAAGACTTGTAATTCACATTGGTCACAATAAAAATAATTATTTTTTAACAAGAAAGGAGGCAAAGAAAATTGTATCCAACATTTTTGCTGCCTGCAAGAAATACATCTGAATAGTCCAAACAGAGTCAAAGGTTGGAGGACAATCATTCTTGCAAACAACTCCCTTTAAGGCTGGGATGGGTAGACTAACATAAAGACACAGACTCTAGACTTACAAAGAATGTAAGAGAGAGAGCAGGGCATTTCTTTAATAGTCAAGGGATGTGAACATTAGGAAGAAATCACATTCCTAAACATATTAGCACCCAATGAGGGCCAGCAAAATACTTAAAACAACTGCCTTGAACTGATTAAAAAAAAAACAACAACAACTGCCTGAACTCCCTTAAAACAATAGCCTTAAAGAAAGACATTAAAATAAACACAAGAAAGAAGGCAAGGCTAGTTAAAGGCCTCCTTATCATTTGAATCAGTTAGAGATATCAGTAGGAATTAATGTATTGCTTAATACACTGATGAGAAAATAAGCATAGAGGTGTATTTACATATGGATTCCTTTGTACATGTAAGCCACTAATACGGTATGTACACAAAAGTGCACTAGTAGCAACAAGTTTACTTATACAGATCTTGATGTCTAATACCATTAATTAATATTATTAATAAAGCAACAAAAGCATCCAGACTCTTTTAGGATTTAAGCATGACAGAGAAAATATAATATATGTTTGTAATATGTTATAGTGCCAGAAAGTAAGGGAGTATTAAAATAACAAAACAATAAAGTTATATTAAAAGATCAGGGACCAACTTACAGCCAAAACTACAACAAGATAAGCCAAAAAATAAATAAATTAATACATAAGTCACATAACATTTAAGTTAGCAGATATACAGTGGTGGTTATAATAACCTAACTGTATAGTAACGATTACATCATCTAGGTTTGTGTAAGCATACTTCATAATGTCAAACCATTATAAAACCAATTTGGAAAACATTTATTGGAAAATATCTTCAAAATTAAGCAGCATATGATTATAGTGGATTGTAGACCCTAAATATAAAAATTATTCATGAATTCATGGGGCCAGAGTGATAGCACAGTGGAAAGGCGTTTGCCTTGCATTCAGCTGACCCAGGACGGACCTACATTCCATCCCCAGCATCCTATATGGTCCTCCAAGTCAAGAGAAATGTCTGAATGCATAGCCAGGAGTAACCCCTGAGCATCACTGGGTGTGGCCCAAAACCAAATAAAAATTTGTCATAAATTCATACTGACAAATAAATGATTGAACATATAAATGAGAGAATATAGATAAGTTTACTATGCAGAAGAATGTCAAATAATTTATGAGGTCTTTACCTCTCTGGAACTGGAATGTCACTCCCTACCCCCCTATAGAGGGAACACTTACTAAGTAACTTGTTTATCAGGATTACAGTATAACAAAGGGAACTAAAAAAGTAACTTTACAGCATAGAAACCTGCAAACACTACTTAAATCAGAAGATGAAGGGAAGGGTAACTTCATCAGCAATATCAAGTTGGTAAAATGCACTCTGTGGGCGGGGGAGGTCACAGCTGGTAGCGCTCAGGGGCTCCCTGGCTCTACGCTCAGAAATTGATCCTGGCAGGCTCAGGGGACCATATGGGATGCCGGGATTCGAACCACCCACCTTCTTTTTTTTTTTCTTTTCTTTTTTTTTTAATTTGTATTTTTATTTTTTATTTAAACACCTTGATTATATACATGATTGTGTTTGGGTTTCAGTCATGTAAAGAACACCCCCCATCACCAGTGCAACATTCCCATCACCAATGTCCCAAGTCTCCCTCCTCCCCACCCGACCCCCACCTGTACTCTAAACAGGCTCTGCATTTCCCTCATACATTCTCATTATAAAAAAAGTTCAAAATGTAGTTATTTCTCTAACTAAACTCATCACTCTTTGTGGTGAGCTTCCTGAGGTGAGCTGGAACTTCCAGCTCTTTTCTTTTGTGCCTGAAAATTATTATTGCAAGAATGTCTTTCATTTTTCTTAAAACCCATAGATGAGTGAGACCATTCTGCATTTTTCTCTCTCTCTCTGACTTATTTCACTCAGCATAATAGATTCCGTGTACATCCATGTATAGGAAAATTTCATGACTTCATCTCTCCTGACAGCTGCATAATATTCCATTGTGTATATGTACCACAGTTTCTTTAGCCATTCGTCTGTTGAAGGGCATCTTGGTTGTTTCCAGAGTCTTGCTATGGTAAATAGTGCTGCAATGAATATAGGTGTAAGGAAGGGGTTTTTGTATTGTATTTTTGTGTTCCTAGGGTATATTCCTAAGAGTGGTATAGCTGGATTGTATGGGAGCTCGATTTCCAGTTTTTGGAGGAATCTCCATATCGCTTTCCATAAAGGTTGAACTAGATGGCATTCCCACCAGCAGTGGATAAGAGTTCCTTTCTCTCCATATCCCCGCCAACACTGTTTATTCTCATTCTTTGTGATGTGTGCCATTCTCTGTGGTGTGAGGTGGTATCTCATCGTTGTTTTGATTTGCATCTCCCTGATGATTAGTGATGTGGAACATTTTTTCATGTGTCTTTTGGCCATTTGTATTTCTTCTTTGTCAAAGTGTCTGTTCATTTTTTTCTCCCCATTTTTTTTATGGGATTAGATGTTTTTTTTCTTGTAAAGTTCTGACAGTGCCTTGTATATTTTGGAAATTAGCCCCTTATCTGATGGGTATTGGGAACCACCCACCTTCTGCATGCAAGGCAAAGACCTTACCTTCATGCTATCTCTCCGGCCGCTAGAATGCACTCTTGATATAACATGTTGAGAATAGCACTTTACCTCTGTAGTCTTTTTCCTCAAAAACTGATAACTCCAGACATACCTATCACAAAAAACTAACACAGATTGAGAAACATTCTGCAATATAACTGACCAATATACTTCAACATTTTCAAGGTCATCAAAAGCAAGGAAAGTAGGAGACACCAAGAGGTATCATGGAGAACCTAAGATTATCTAATGCCTAAAAAGCATCCTGGAGCAGGATTTTCACACTAGAAAAATAGAATCATGTCTGAAGAAGTGTGGACATCAGCTAATAAAAATGGATCAACACTGTCTCTAGCTGTGACAAATGTACCATAGCAATGTAATATGCCCAGAACAGAGAAACTATGTGGAAATATTGAAACTCTGTATGATTTTTGCTCCTTTTCTATATATCAAAGGCTATGCTTTCAATAAAAATACGTATTTTAGTGGCTGGAGCAGTGGTGCAGCAGTATGGCATTTGCCTTGCATGTGACTGACCTAGGACGAACTGCGGTTCGATCCCCGGTATTCCTCACATATGGTCCCCCCAAGCCAGGAGTGATTTCTGAGCACATAGCTAAGAGTAACCCCTCAGCGTCATAGGCACAGAAAAATATGGGGTAAATAAAAAGAAAAAAGCGTTGGCCTCTATAATAGAAAAACCTTACCCATAAAGCATCCTGGCATAAGACCAAATATAGGCTCCAGGCATACTAAGTTGTCTTTTTTTATGGTCCCAGTAAAAGCTCTTCGTAATCATGGTTGTTGCTGTCAGGTTTCTATAGTTAGAGATCCTGGTTTCTGTACAGATCCTATGTCAAAGTCAGGGTGACAAGGAGCATCTTCTGGTTTCATCTCACCATTAGGTGGCAATGCAGAGAACCCTGCCTGGAAAGCAGGCTGTTGCTATTACCAAGTCATCAGGGTATAATATGAAACATTTCTGGAGCAAGTTGATGCCACGGCAGTATTAGGGTCTTCCCTGATAGATGTTTGATTCCTGGTGCTGGTGTAGAAAACCGTGCTAGTCCATAGATGGGATCCAAGGTTCAGGGGTGAATGGCCAATGTCCAATCTTCTGAAACCTAAGCCACTTACAAGTGTGAGGGTGTAAAGCCAGACAGTAGTTCTTTTATACAGTATTAAATAAAAATTTCTTAAAATTATTAGCATAGACATGCATAAAAAATGACTGTAGCACAAATTTGGTAAAATCTGATTTCTTGGATACAGGTTGGGGCTGGGCAAGGAGGCAGATGTGGGCCATTGGTGGTAGGAATGTTGCACTGGTGAACTTTTATGACTTTTTTTATAATTTTTATTTTGACCATACTGGCTTATATATCTTTCACATTAGTATTTTAGGTACATATTAACGTTGAATCAGGGAAATTCCCATCAAAATTTGCCCTCCCTCCACCCCCATTCCCATCCTGCATCCCATATTCCCCCCGCTACCCCGGGCTGCTAGAATAAGTGGTCCCCTCTGTGTCTAGCTTACTACTTAGTGATCATATATCTGGTTGGTCCTGGTACCCTCCCTTATTTCCCCCTTTTTTTGAGAGGCTGAACTAGATATTTCAAGTTACGTGGTTTTGTTTGAAGAAAGAAAAAGCAATGAAGTGGGGTAAAAATCAAATACGCTGAAAATGGGTCCTTTTAGAGGCTTTCAACCTCAGTTTGAGAAGAATAGGAAAGAAGGAATTGAAATACCACAACAATAAAAAAAGAAATATCGAATAAAATATCCATTGAGCACTACAGCACTGAAGGCAAGCACCACTTAATAGTCTCGGTCCTGAAATAAAGCCATGCCAGAGCGCAAAAAGAAAAAGAGAAAATAACATAAAATAAGATTGGAGACATCAACTTCAATATCAACACCAAAACAAAGAAGTCAAAACTGAAACCCAACTATAATCATGTTTGTAATTATAATGTTTAAATAGAGACATTATTAAAAAAAATCTGATTTCTTGGCTTTGATATTAACTCTGGTTAATTTATGATGTTCTGTTGGGGAATCTGAGCAGTGGATATATCTGGCATGTTTTTTTGTAACTACTTGTGAGTACATAATTATTTTCTTTTTTTTTTTTTTTTTAATTTTTTTTTTAATTTTAATTATGACAACAAAGATGCAAAGAAAGAGGACAGGGTAAAGTTACAGTGGAAGCCCAATCACCCATAAACAGGATTCTCAGTAGTCCCATCGATGATATCCCAGCCTTGAACTTTCAGCCAAAGAGCATTAAGAAAAACAAAACTGAACCCATGTACAATACAATTACTTTGTCCCTCAAATCCCCAGTTGTAGTACATATTGTTTCTTAGCAGCACACCATATAATCTAAAGATATTAGACTTATGTAACTCTTTAAACATTGAGGGCAAAGTACATTTATCTAGTTCCATGCACATGCTTACTAGTTTAAGTTAACCTCAAAAGTTTTAATGGGTTGTTTTTCTTAAGGATTGGAGTCAAGGGAACATAGTAAAAAACGATATTAAAGTGGCATTTGTTTGCATAGGCCCACCAAAACATAAGGGACATGGAAAGACAAATTATGGTCTAAATACATGGAGACCCTACCCCTGAAGTTTCCTGGCACAGGACTGACTCTAGGCTCCAGGCAAACTAGTTTGTCCAATTCAAGTCATCGTCTGTAGTGGCAATACACCTCCATTCCTCACATAGTCTCTGTTGTTGGTATCATTCTTCTGTATTAAAGATCCTGGAGTCTGCATATCCCATATTGCAGTCAGGATGGTGCAGAGCATCCTCTCGTTTCACCTCACACTTAAGGGGCAATAGAGAGAACCATGTCCTGTAGAGCAGGTCATTGTTGTTGTCATGTCTTCTCACAGGTCATTGTTGTTGTCACATCTTCTCAGTATAAACGGAAGTGTCTTTTAAGGACACCTTGGTGGTGTCTTTCCTGGTAGAGGACTGCTTCCAACTGTTGCTATAAAAGACCTTGGATGTTTCGTAGATAGCTTGCCTGGTTCCAGCGTGAATGGAGAATGCCCATTCATCTGAGGCCTGTGCCAGGTCATTATATCAATATTCAGGGTGTAAGGTACAATGTAATGAGATTTATTAGATAATAACTAATCTGTATGTATAGTGTTCTCCCATTTTAATGTGTCTATGCAAACAAGGATCAATGCCATGAAGCGTTATTGGTGCATCTGGAGGCAATAGGAACAAGACCAGCAATTTCCATGACATAGTTCAATCATAGGCATCAAACTGAGGGACAGTTCCACCAACAATCCTTACTGAACAGCTTACAAAGAAAAGACAAGATGAAAAGTGGATAGAAACATCATGGTAGGAGAATATATAGAGAGTTACAGCAGTTAAAGAAAATAATCATAAAATATTCAAAAGATATATGTGTTCAATATGTGTTCGATTTGTGTCCTTCTAAATAGTTCTGGGATTTGGAAGATCTACTGTATGTCTTTGGTCAGAGATTAAAGCTGTGAGTTACTGAAGTTAAGAAGGGTAAATCTGGGGTACTGATGGTTGGGAGGAGCAAATGATCAAAATGTAGACTAGTATGAAATTGCCAGTGACAGCCCGAGTATAGCTGAGCAATTATCTGCCACCCCCCAGATCAAACGCCACCCCCTAAGCCAACCTCTGGAGCCGGCCTGGGAGTGGGGAAAACCCAGGGTGCCCCATCAGCTCCTCCCAGAAACCCACCTGGAGATCCGGAGGAAAGGGGGAAAGGGGGGTCGGGTGACCCAGGTCCGGGCCCCCCACCCTAGGCCAGGCCAAAAGGCCGCTGGCACATGCGGAGGTCTGCCAGCTGCCCGCCCGTGCTGCTAAAAATCCTGCTCCAGGAAGGGAGAGAGACCCTCCCAGGCCCCAAGGGCAGGGATTTAAGCCCAACCTAGGCCGGTCCCCAGACCCGGCCTGGGAGTGGGGAAAACCCAGGGTGCCCCATCAGCTCCTCCCAGAAACCCACCTGGAGATCCGGAGGAAAGGGGGAAAGGGGGGTCGGGTGACCCAGGTCCGGGCCCCCCCACCCTAGGCCAGGCCAAAAGGCCGCTGGCACATGCGGAGGTCTGCCAGCTGCCCGCCGGTGCTGCTAAAAATCCACATAATTATTTTCAAGTAAAGGAAAATTAGGGTGAAAAAGTCTGTCTACAACCAATTAGAACATATGGGCATTATTAGAATCCCAATTCAACAATAAATAAATGCATGATAGTGTATGGGTTAAGATGCATGTCTTACATGCAACCATCCCTGGTTTAATCCTTGCAATATATTCTCCCGACCATCACTGGGTGGCCTAGCACCAGAGGATCCAGACATTTTCATTGCTTGGGAAGACAATAAAAATAAAAATAAAACCAAAACAACAGAAAAGCAATCTAGATGTGCTTCTAAGAAATGAAAAACAAACAATTTTTATTAAAAATAATTATTTGGGGCCAGAGAGATAACATGGAGGTAAGACGTTTGCCTTGCATGCAAAAGGATAGTAGTTCAAATCTCGGCATCCTATATGGTCCCCTGAGCTTTCCAGGAACGATTTCTGAGCATAGAGCCAGGAGTAACCCCTGGGTGCTGCTGGGTGTGGCTCAAAAACCAAAAAAGAATTTAATTTCAACATAATCATAACTTAGATTTTTAACAGTCTTTTTTGCTAAAAGAAAAAGTTCTCTTAAATATTTATGACTAAAATGACTTCTTAAGATTGCTCCATATAAAAGGAGGAGACGAAGTGACCTAGAAGAAACTAGAATGATCCTGAATTGATCAGTGGAGCTAATTACTCAAGCAGTCTTTGGATAATACTATTGCTGCTCTTACAAATTTCTGGAATTTAAAATACTTAAAATACTAAAACTTCACTCCAAAGAAACTTCATTAAATTCCTCTTCAGCACTCTTATGAACTGCTTCTACCTTTCTCCCAGCAGGTTCCTAACATGCACTTTAATATGCTCATTAGTAAACATTCCTTGTTGCTCTGTGACATGTGGGCATCTCCACAGTTGATGGTGAAATTAATAGTTCTAAAGATAAACACACAAATCAAGAAAAACCTTGATATTAAGACATTCTTGGGCACAATGGATTTGGAAAAATTAAAGCCACAGCTAACTGACTGGCCATTGTTCCTAGAAAATTTAGTGCTTATCATAATCTTTCTGAACATTTTTATTCACGTTAGGCTTGACCTTTATCCATAGTTTTTAAAAACCAAGAAAGAATATCTGAATCATGAGGAAGTCTGTTCTATTATAAAATGCTGCCTTAGTTTCTTTCAGCTAAGTTCTTTGTTCTACTCCCAATAGAGAGTTATTGCCAAAGAACCTAGTTCATGTTCTTTAGTTTTAGTTTATTTGTTTTTGTTTTTGGGTCACACCTGGCACACTCAGGCGTTACTCCTAGCTCTGCACTCAGAAGTTGCTCCTGACAGGGAACAATATGGGATACTCGGATTCTAACCACTGCCCATCCTGGGCCGTCTGCGTGCGAGGCAAAGGCCATACCACTATGTATCTCTCTGGCCAGCCAGTTCATGTTTTATAAAAATTGATTCAGTACCATCTACTGCCATTTCCATCTCATTTATTGTAACACCTACTTTGTGTAGGTATAGTGTTAATTGTACTTTACAAATGAGCATTTGAGTATGAACATGTTCTCCTGAAGACTCCAAAGTTTGGGCTAGATGAAGTGAAAAAGCAATTTCCTGTTAAAGAATAAACTGACTCATTTCACTTTCTTTATTCAGTGACGAAAATTTATTTTGAGAGACCTTAATCATTACTTAAGGAAGTCATGGCATAATTGGGACTTTCTAGAAAGATTTCTGGTAACTCACATTTGAAAAAATGAAGAAGAAATCTTTCTGTTTATTATATACACCAGTCTAATTCATCAAATCCCAATAAATATCATTTTTTTATCCAAAGTCATTTTCATGGGGTTGTTACAAATGGAGATATTCCATACAGAATTAGTGTTCAAATCACTAAACCAGTTTTCTTTTATTTTTATGGGTTTTAAAATTAAAGGATAATTGATTCCATGAGTACAATTACATCAAATACCAAGCTGTCTTTACAGAATCAGGTCCTAAATTCCCACTTGCCATGCTTGGAGTCTGCTTGTCCCTGGAGTGCTGAGAGAGGGATTTTCAGATGACCTGGGAGTTCACTAGTAAGAAAGTCTCTCCTCAACACAGCCCTGTCAACACTTGATAGGTCAACCAGACTGAAACCAAACAAAAATATACTAGACCTGAAAAGAGAAATGGAAGAAAGAGGCCTAGTAGATATATATAGGACACTCCATACCCAGAAACCAGGATACACATTCTTCTCCAAGGTATAGATCAAGTATAGACCACATGCTGGTACATAAAACATACCTCCATAAAATCAAGAGGATAGAAATTTTGCAGGCTATCTTCACTGACCACAAGGCTCTGAAATTAGATGTGAACTACAAAAAAGACACAGAAGGAAAACTTTAACACATGGAAATTAAATAGCCTACTACTGAACAACCAGTGAGTCTGAGATAAAATCAAGAGGAAATCAAAACTTTCCTGGAAAAAATTACAATGAAGACACAAACTATCAGAACCTATGGGACACAGCAAAAGCAGTACTGAGAGAAAAATTTATAGCTTTGCAAGCACACCTCAGGAAGGAAGAAGGAGCATACCTGAAAAGCTTAATGATGCAGCTTATAAAATTAGAAAATGATCAACAAAAGGAAACAAAAATAGGGAAGCAGAAGGAAATAATAAAGCTTAGAGCAGAATTCAATAAAATGGAAACCCCAAAAACAATCTGAAAGATCAACAAAAAAGAAGATGGTTCTTTAAAAAAAATTAACAAGATTGATAGACAATAGCAAAACTCACAAAGGAAGAGAAGACAAACTTGATAACCTGTATTAGAAATGAAAAGGGAGAGATCACTACAGATATTGCAAAAAAGCGAACTCAGACCCCCGGTCAAAGGAAATAGTGCCCAGGATACAAGAGCCACCCAACTGAGTTGGAGAAACTATTCACCCAATACCCATCAGATAAGAGGCTAATATCCAAAATATACAAGGCATTGTCAGAACTTTACAAGACAAAAACATCCAATCCCATCAAAAAATGGGGGGAAAATTGAACAGACACTTTGTTAAAGAAGAAATACAAATGGCAAAAAGGCACATGAATAATGCTCCACATCACTAATCATCAGGAAGATGCAAATCAAAACAACTATGAGGTACCATCTCGCACCACAGAGATTGGCGCACATTACAAAGAATGAGAACAAGCAGTGCTGGTGAGGATGTGGAGAGAAAGGAACTCTTATTCACTGCTGGTGGGAATGCCGTCTGGTCCAACCTTTATGGAAAGTGATATGGAGATTCCTCCAAAAACTGGAAATTGAGTTCTTATACGATCCAGCTATACCACTTCTAGGGATATAACCTAGGAACACAAAAATACAATACAAAAATCCCTACCTCACACCTATATTCATTGAAGTGCTATTTACAATAGCCAGACTCTGGAAACAACCAAGATACCCTTCAACAAATGAATAAATGGCTAAAGAAACTGTGATACACACACACACACACACATATATATATACATATATATATATATATATATACACAGTGGAATATTATGCAACCATCAGGAGAGATGTAGTCATGAAATTTTCCTATGCATGGATGTACATGAAATCTATTATGCTGAGTTAAAATTTTTTGAGTGAGAGAAATCGACACAGAATAATCTCACTCATCTCTGGGTATTAAGAAAAATAAAAGACATTTTTACAATAATTCTCAGAGACAAAAGAGAAGAGGTCTGGAAGGTCCAGCTCACGTCATGAAGCTCACCACAAAGAATGATGAGTGCAGTTAGAGAAATAACTACATTGAGAACTATCATAAGAATGTGAATGAATGAGGGAAGTAGAAAGCCTGTACAGGCAGGGGTGGAATGGGGAGGAGGGAGATTTGGGACATCGATAATGGGAATGTTGTACTGGTCAAGGGGGGAGTTCTTTATATGACTGAAACCCAAATATAGTCATGTTTGTAATCAAGGTGTTTAAATAAAGTTATTAATTTAAAAAAAAAGAAACTGGTACATATACACAATGGAATATTATACAGCCATCAGGAGAGATGAAGTCATGAAATTTTCCTATACATGGATGTACATGGAATCTATTACATTGAGTGAAATAAGTCAGATGGAGAGAGAGATAGACACAGAATAGTCTCACTCATCTATGGGTTTTAAGAAAAATTAAAGATAGTACTGTAATAAGGCCCAGGGACAATAGAGTTAAGGGCTGGGAGGGCTGAAAATACTGGGTCACAATTTGAAGAGTGGTGAACTCTATTAGGGAAATGACTACACTAACAACTAGAATGACAATGTTAAAGAATGAGAGAAGTAAAATGCTTGTTGCGAATACAGGCCAGTGGTGTGGGAGGGGAGCATTGGTGGTGATAATGTTGCACTGGTGAAGGGGGATATTCTGTTTATAACTGAAACCCAACTACAAACATCCTTCTAATCATGATGATGTTTAAATAAAGATTTATATAAAAAATAAAAAGAAAGTCTCTCCTCAATTTGAAGCATCACCTATTGAAAATACATTGTTTTAGAGGTAATTCTGGAATAAACTTGGTAATCATTGCAGTTTCTGGCTTTCTGATTGGATTGGCACTTTGCAATTCAACCCTTCTCCTTAGAGCAAAACTATATAACCTCCATAATATCTCATTCTTTTAAAACATCCTTTCCTCATGGTCTAGCTAGCTTGTCTGTGTTTGGGAATGAATCATAAGCTCTCCTATGAATTGAATTATATTGTTCTCAAAGTGCTTTGTGTAAGAAAATGCCTTAGGAAGAAGAAAAATTATGCCTTATTATTCCATGAGAAATAGAGAACTGAAGGAAAAAGAAGATGATGGAATCTAATTGCTCAACTCAGTTCACTGAGCCAATGGAACACTGCTGAAAAGAGAAATGGTCACATATTCAAATGAGGCCACTCAGAGACCATTGACTCAAACTATTTATTGTGGCATCTTAGATGATTTTCTTTCAGTTGGATGACCTTAGCAATTTGATTCAATGTCTGTGAACTACAAGTTCCTTCTTTTTAATCCAATAATCCTGTTATTATTTCTTAAGTCTCTCTTTTTTTAATGTTACAAATCCACTCTATCTTTTGTTTTATTCTGCGTCTAGAAAGCTGAGCATCTCCATTTGCTGTGTGTTTGGTTTTGATCAGTGGAAAGCACCAGTAAGAGATCAGAGGGCAGGAGATACTAAAGGCCAAGGCTATTCTATGGTCTCTTTCACTCCTAGTTGAGATTGTTCCCTCCCTTGCTATAGCTGACACAGCCTTCCTGACCCATATTTCACTGATACCAGTAACACTGTCCCCCTCATTTGTCTGCTTTAGCTCTTCCTGCTTATATTCTTCTCTGAATATCTCATCATCTTTTGTCCATTAATTTTGCATTCCTACTCTCATTATTAAAGCAGCACATTTATTTAAGCTTCTGTATCTTGCCATTTCAGACAGGTCCTGTTTCTTGCCTGACTGCTCTTGTAATACTCAGTTCCCTGCTGAGTCACAGAAATATCCCAGTTAAGAGTCTGCCCTCTTGACCCTTCCACTCACTTTTTTCCCTGCAACATTCCTCTCCCATATTTCTTTTTAATTCGATTTTTCACCTTTTTCAGTCACCTACTCAGAGATACATTCTTTTTCGGGAGGACACACCTAGCAGTACTCAGGGGTTACTCCTGCTCTATGCTCAGAAATGACTCCTGGCAGGCTTGGACAACCATTGGATGCCAGGATCATCCCAGGTTGGCTGCATGCAAGGCAAACACCCTGCCCACTGTATTATCACTCAAGCCCCAGAGATACATTCTTGATAATTTTCTATAAAATAGCAGCTACTCCAAACAAAGTTGTCACTCTGTTACTTTCACCTTTTGATTGTTCTCATAATGCTCTTTATCATTTGGCAATGTATAGTTGTTGATTTATTTCTTCTCTTCTCCAACTATGGTGGAACCAGTTATAGCTAAACCTAAACAGTTCCAGAAGTATGATAAATATTATATAAGCATTTCTCTTTTTTGGGGGGGGGCACAACAGGTGATGCTCAGGGGTTACTCCTGGCTATGTGCTCAGAAATTACTCCTGGTTTGGGGGACTATATAAGACTCTGGGGGATCAAACTGTGGTCCATCCTGGGTCAGACCTGTGCAACCCTAATGCCTACCACTGCACTATCACTCTGTCCCACATAAGTATTTCTTGAAGGAATAAATATGTCTTGCAGTTAGTACTTGATAACTTATCTTTTATTTCCTTATTAATTCTTCATACAATAATTTGCTATCATTCCCTATATGTTATCTTAGAAAATAATTAATAAATATTTAAGGAACTTGGTATTATAGTCAGAGGCACTAGTGAAGGAGAAAGAGAAAAAGTGACAAAAGAAATAGAGTGAGTAAATGATCATGCAAGGAGTCTATAGTTAATCCCATGACAGTCTACTTCAGGGGTGGAGAAACTCTGTATCTCCTAGGCCAAGGGAATTCCCTCTATAATATCCCTAATAGTTACTATGCCTATGCAGGGGGGGGAAGAAAAAAAAAGCACAAACCAATCATTTTTCCACATATTTATTTATTGATTGATCGATTTTTTGACGTCTTTATTTTGGTGTAGAGATTAAAGTTGATGCCTCCAAAATTATTTTATTTTACTTTATCTTATCTATCTCTTTCTTTTTGCATTTCGGCATGATTTGATTTCAGAACCGAGACTATTGTGTGGTGCTTGTCTTTATTGCTGTAGTGCTCACTGGATATTTAATTTGATATTTATTTCTGTATTGTTGTGGTGTTTCAATTACCTCTTTCACATCCTCTCTCAAACTGAGGTTGAAAGCCTCTAGAAGGACTCCGCCCATTTTCAGCATATTTGACTTCTTTTTTTTAATTTTTTTCTTATTTTGTACCTCAATCTAATGCTTTTCTTTCCTTCAAACAAAACCACATAACTCGATTTATCTAGCTCCGCCTCTTAAATAGAGGGGGAAACAAGGGAGGGTACCAGGACCAAACAGATATATGATCACTAATAGTTAGCTAGACAAAGAGTGGACCACCTACTCTAGAAGCCCGTGGGGCGTGATAGTGGGGTATATGGGTTGAAGAAAGGGAGCTGGGATGGAGGGAGGACATATTTGGTGATGGGTATTCCCCTGATTCAATGTTAGTATGTACCTAAAATACTACTGTGAAAGATATGTAAGCCATTATGATCAAAATAAAAAAAATTTAAAAAAAAAGATGTACATAAATTCTAAAAGGAAATTAATTGAAATAATCCTGGGTGCAAGAAGCAGGTCTAGTTGACCTTGATTTCATTTATAATGTTTTATACAATTGCTGTAAACAGATTTTTTTACTTTGACAGCCTCAAAGCTAAATAAAAAGTGGAATAACATCTCAAAAAAAAAAAAAGAAATAGAGAGTGAGAGTATAACAGGTAAGCCACATAACCTTGCATATGGCTGACCCAGATTTGATCCCCAGTGATGTATTTGGCCCCACAAACCCACCAGGAATGATTTCTGAGTTTAGAGTCAAGAGTATGTGTGGCCAAAATACATAATAATAATAATAATAACAACAACAACAATAATAAAAACAATAGCCATCATCAAATTTAACTACCCTGAAAATTTACAAATTAGCAACAAATTTCTAAACCTCAGAGTAAAGTGCAAATATCTCTGCATTCAAACTTAGATCAAAATCTTTAGGAGACACATCTGGGCTGGTGTTACTGGGTTGGAAATCAGAGGAAGGAAGGGTTGATATTTAGGCATTGACGTCAGATGGTATAGCTAGAGTTTTTCTTTTTTGTGAAAGCTCAAAAGCCTATTCTTTGTTGGACCAGAACGATAGCACAGTGGTAGGGCATTTACCTTGCAAGCGGCCAATCTAGGATGGACCTTGGTAAAAATTCTGCAGTGATGGTGAGGGTGTGCTGTGTCCTCCACACTCAGAACTAACGGCAAGATGTGACCCAACATGTGACACACGGGTCCCCGGCTCGCTGGCCCGTGCAGTTGTTTCCGAGGGATGGGAGACGGGAGGACGCAGCCTGGGGGCAGGACTCAGCGCTCTGAGATCTCTCCTCAGAAGCAGCAGAATAAAATCCAAACTTGACAAAGAGCCACAGTATACAAAATAATGACAAGAGGCAAAGTATACAAAATAATGACAAGAAGCAAAGAGCCGCATTCATTTTGGCCGGGAGCCGCATGCCGCTCGAGAGCCGTGTGTTCGCCACCCCTGGTATAGAGAAAAAAAGTGGACATCTAAAAATGAACTTCTGTTGGCAGTAAGGGAAATTTAAGAACACGGAGATGAGAGGCCGAAGAGATAGCAAAGAGGTAAGGCGTTTGTCTTGCATGCAGCCAATCCAGGACAGATGGTGATTTGAATCCCGGCATCCCACATGGTCCCCGTGCCTGCCAGGAGTGATTTCTGAGTGCAGAACCAGGAGTAACCCCTGAGCCCTGCTGGGTGTGACCCAGCCCCCCCCATACACACACCAAAACACACACACACACACACACACACACACACACACACACACACAAACGAACCGATATATAAGGATCTTTTTTACAACAAACACCATGGAATAGATCAGAGACATGAGAAGTAGAATCTTGGGTTCACCATGATTTGATAATAGTCCATTGTAACTGGTGATATTCCCATCCAGAACTGCTTCAAACCCTTACTACTCTTTTTTTTATTTCTTTTTTTCTTTTCTTTTTCTTTTCTTTTTTTTTTTACTTCTCTTATTAGCCTTAACTTCTGCTAACCATTTTATATCAGTGATGTAGAAATTTTAGCTAATTGTGCTAATTAATTAATTAATTCTCATTTCCCCAAATGGCAAAATGATGTTGTGCATCTTTTTGTCTTCTTAATTTTCATCTGCATACATTCTTTAGTGAAATATTTGTTTAAAATATTTTCCATATTTAATTTTATACTCATGAGATTTTTAATACAAGTCCATAATCAAATGATTTATTAATATTTTCTCCTCATTGTTGGGTTAATTTTTTCATTGTTTTGGTAATATGTTTAAAAGAGCAGAGGTTTCAATGTTAGTGAAATTCAACTTTAATTTGTTCTTTTATGTCATATATCAAAAAAATCTTCACTTTTCCCAAAGTCACTTATTTCTTCCTATGTTTTGAAAATATCTAGTTAATTTAATATGGTCACATAACATACTTTGTATAATTTTAATTCTTTTAAATCTGTTAAGGTTTGTTTTATGACCTAGGATACCCCATGTGTTCTTGAAAAGAAGGTTTACTCTGCCATTACAGAATATAGTATTTTTAAATAATATTTATATCCATTTGGTTGATAATGTGGTTTAATTCCTCTAGATCCTTTCTTCTGCTTTCTGGTTATCTTAGCTACTGAGAGAAAATTTTTGAATGATTTGTTAATTTGTCAATTTATCCTTTCAGCTCTGTCCTTTTCTTTTTCACATATTTGGATCTCTATTATTAGAATAAAAATATGTCTAACTCCTATTATGTTTTTAGCCATTAAGCATGATTTAAATAAATGAATTAAATGAGTAGTCTGTTAAATTTCTAGAGCATTCTAGAGCATCTATATTTCCTCAATATAGTTCAAGCTGTCTACCACAAAAGATATTCAGTGGTGAAAATCTGAAAGTCTTCTCTCTATAATTAGGCACAAGACAGTTTTCCGCTCTCACCATTATTATTCAGTATAGTATAAGAGGTCCTTGCCACATAAATTAGGCAAGAAAGATATATTAAATACATTTCATAGTAAAACAAGTCAAACTATCACTCATATACATATAAAACTCAAAGATGTTACTAAAAACTCCTAAAATCAATAAACCTCTACAGTAAAATGATAAGCTACAAAATTAACACACATAAATTCAGGGCATTCATGTATGAAAATAGAGAAATAGAAGAGATAGAAAAAATTCATATATCCCCAAAACAATTACCTAGGACTCAGTCTACCAGAAGAATTGAAAGACATATATATATATATATATACATACATATATATAAGTCGCTACTAAAAGAAATTAAAAAAGACACAGCAAATGAAAATACATCCAACATTCATCAATTTGACGAATTTTATTGTCAAAATGGCAATCTTGCTCAAATATTTAATACAGTCCCTATCATTATAATTATATCTATGACTTTTGTAAAAATATAAACATAATTTTATTAAATTTGTTTTGATTTGTTTTGTTTGGGGTCATACCCAAAAATACTCAGGGGTCAATCCTGGCTTTTCACTCAGGAATTACTTTTGGTAAGGTTCTGGGACCATATGTGGTGGCAGGGATTGAACCCAATCTGACCTCATGTAAGGCAAGCAAACTACCAGCTGTGCTATTTATCCAGCTCCTTTATTAAAAAGTTTATGGAATAATGAATTTACTCAAATAGCCAAAGCAATACTAGTCGAAACAAAAATGTAATGATTCTCTCTTCCCTGCTATAAATTATACTAGAAAGCCATAGTAACTGAAACAGTATGGTACTAGAATAAAGTCAATCTCTCAGACCAATGAAATGGAATTGAGAGCCCAAAGACTGATCAGCACATAAAGGGACAGCTTATCTTTGAAAAAGGCAAATAGTGAAGCAAAAGAGTTTCTCTTTTACAAATGCTGTTGGGAAAACTGTTCAGTCACAGGTTAAAAATTGTTGAGTTGGGCCAGAGAGATAGTATAGCAGATAGGAAGCTTGTCTTGCATATGCCAATTTATGTTAAATCTCTCTGACCCCTACCCTGAGAAATCCTTAACCATAGAATTAGGAATAATCCCTGAACCCCGGTGGGCCAAAAGCAAAACAAAATAAATTTATAAACTCAAGCCAAATTTAGTGGTTACATGAATTCTAATCTTTTCTCCAATTAACCTACTATTGTTTACGTTTTATATTTCTCAAGAAGTTTGTCTAGGTTTTGCATCAAATGAGTATTATATCAGTCTCAGACTCCTGAGTGTTGTTATTGGCTAAAGGTACCACAGGCATTTGGTGGGCCAAATAATTGGGATAGTCCCCAGACATTTCCGCAGCCAGAAAGCTATGATGGTTAAATAGTTCTTGCAGATACAACTTATTTAAAAAAATTTTTTTACAGCAATAGCTATCAGAAAACTTAGAAAACCAAGACCTGTTATTCAAAGGGGCACAAAGCATGACAAAAAGAGAAGTAATCGGGCCCGGAGAGATAGCACAGCGGTGTTTGCCTTGCAAGCAGCTGATCCAGGACCAAAGGTGGTTGGTTCAAATCCCGGTGTCCCATATGGTCCCCCGTGCCTGCCAGGAGCTATTTCTGAGCAGACAGCCAGGAATAACCCCTGAGCATCGCCGGGTGTGGCCCAAAAACCAAAAAAAAAAAAAAAAAAAAAAAGAGAAGTAATCAGTAGAGAGAATACTTGAATCTATGCCTTTGATAAGGTCAAAGTTGAGGTTACTAGAATATCACTGACCCATTTTTATTGATTAATTTAGAGCATAAGATCATTAATTAAGGAACACAAAGCATAAAAGTGAGGTTACTCAAGTGGTCCATTGTTTAGGTTATGAAACAATCTAAAGAAGAACTTCAAGGATGAAAGTAACCAGGTTCCTTATCTAGGAGTTATTTTAGTGACTTTATCCTCCTCTGACAATATGTTCATTTTACATGGATGCCTTTGAAATGGATATCGTAACAATAAAAGCTTTAGTTACAAAAAACTTATTATAAGGCTCTTACAGAAAGTGGAGAGATAAGCTAGAGTACACTTATCTCATCTTACCCAAACCACCTTATTTAGACATTTTGTAAATTTTGGGGCCACATCAGGTGATGTGTGGTAACTCCTACCTCTATGCTCAGAAAGTATTCCTGACAGACTCAGGGTACCAGATGGGATGCTGGAGATTGAACACAGGTAGGCCACGGGCAAAGCAAGTGTCCTACATGCTATTCTATCATTCCAACCCTTTTTAGTAATGTTTTAAAGTGAAAGAGTAACATGTGGTTTTGAATTTTTCTAGTTAGAAGTATTTGTCATCATTTCATACATTTTAGATCCTTGTTTTGTTTCTCTATGATCCATATATGAGTGAGATTTATTAGTTAAATAAAGTTAGACCATCATGCACTGGTCTCAAAGTCTTTAAGATTTAAGGTTGCCCTGCCCTGGGAACATGAAATCCAACCTTAGCCAAAGACTAGCAAAACCATTGCAGCTGGGGTTATGCTTTCTCTGCTAAAGGAGTAATAACATTTGAGTATTTCTCTACGAAGTCACTGTCATTATTTCATTTAGTTCTCCCTACAACCAAGGCAAGTGGCATTCATTTGCAACAGTAAAAATCGAGGCATCTTACTGAGACAGAGTAAGATAAAGGTACTCTGAATTTTCTAGACCTACTAAGAGGGGAATTCCTAACTTGAATTTATTTTTACTGCCCTTGCAGTGTGCTGCCCCTTTATGAGACTAGCTTTAAGGGCCAGAGAGGTAGCAAAGTGATAGGACGTTTGCCTTGCACACAGACAACCAGAGACGACCTGGGTTTGATTCCTGGCATCCCATATGGTCCTGTGAGCCTGCCTGGAGCTATTTCTGAGAGCAAAACCAGGAGTAACTCCTGAGCACTGCTGGGTGTGGCCCAAAAATAATAATAAAAAAAAAACGAGACTATTCCTGATTCATTACTCTGTATATGCAAAGTTATTTACTCAGAAGGACACAATAGTGCTGCCTATAGCTTATTGGGTTTTATTTTTCTCCCTTTTCTTCCTAGTTATTTCATTTATTTACCTGGTTCTTCACTTCTCAAAATAAACCCAAAACATTTAAAAATATGTGTTGTTCATCTGAAAACATCAATGTAATTGACTAATTTCTTCATTTCTGTCCAGATGCTGAGTTTGGTTGGGACAAACTCTTATTTCTTGCAAATTCTATTTCTGCCTTTGTGGCCAACACTGGGTTCTGCTCACAACCAAAATCCCCATAAGTACTGCCAGCTGATGCTCTTCCAGACATTGTACTGGGAACCTACCATTTTATTCAATGATTTTAGGGGAAAAAAAGTCTACCCTCACTTATTATTATCCAAAAGATTGCATAATGCAACTTTTGAGCTTGCTTTTTAGATGTTGCTGATGTGGATGACTTACATAATGTAGAGGAAAAAGGTGCCAACCCCCAAACAAGAGACTGCTATTTCCCTCTCTACCCACCTTGGTTACCTAGGGAAGTCCCTGGGGAAGTTTGAATGGAATAAATTTTGTTATGAGTACTTTCATGGAACAGACTGTATACTCCTCTAGCCTCATGAGGTGGTTATTAAACCATAGGTGGACCCCACTGTTCTGCCTCATATAGGAAATGAATGGACTCTGCCACCTGAGTTCTTGGAGTCAAGAAACTCAAGCTGAAGTAGTGAACTTCTCTTTGTAGCGAAGGAAAGTCAGTTCTAAATCCTAACAAAACACATAATTTCCCTCACAGAAGAAAAGTTTTGGGAAAAATGAATAGTGAGTAAAAGTTTTATTTACAAATTATAAGGAAGGAGAGAAGAGAGAGAAATGCACTTGAGAGAAAATGTAGGCTTCTCCAAAGGGAAGAAATAAGAATACATTTTAGGTGGAGATGCAAGTCTCCACCCCATCCCAGTGCAGGAAGAGCCCAACTTTGCCTGGGGCTTTCTCCTGAACTCCCCCAACATGGGGCTTTCTATATAGATAATAATCCATGTTTCTCAAAGGAGGAGCTTGGAATTTTTGATGGTTCACCTTCATGCCTTTATTACGGAACTTTTCTTTTCATATCTTTGTTTGTTTGTTTGTTTGTTGGCCACACTTGGCAGTGCTCAGGGGTTACTCCTGCCTTTGCCTTCAGAAATTACTCCTGGCAGAATCTGGGACCATATAAGATGCCAACAATTGAACCCAGGTTGGCCATATGCAAGGCAAATGCCTTACCTGCTGTGCTATCATTCCAACTCCTCGTTTCATATCTTCTTGATATAAATTAATAATAATTATTTTAAAAATCATGACTTCAAGATCTCTGGAATGCTTTTGTGGGAAAGTATGTACAAGATAGCCTCATATTCTAAGAGATCAGAATTAAAAAACAAATACAAAAACAGGAGAAACATGCCACATTTCCTTAAGAAAGGTAGACTTATAATGCAGACTAAAACAAACATTTTTAGATGTATGTGAGGCAGGAAAAGGAGACACAATACTCAGAGGGGAAGGGGCAAGAAACTAACTAAAGGATATGCTCATTATGTACCACCCTCCTGCTGTTTTCTTCTAGAACCATCCTTTTTGAAGGTAGCTGTAATGATGTTTGCTGTTCGCCTTTGGTTCTTGGAGATGATGTTGGAGAGAGAAGCTACTTGTGTTGAGTGTTGAATGTCCTTCATCTAACCATACAGCATGTCACAAGTCTGATAAAAAAAAGTGTTCTATTTCCAACATTGAGACCTCAATGATGTTCTCAGTGTCCATGCCATGTAAATTATCTCTCTTCATCTAGAGCCACACTTCCTGAAGGCAGGTACAATGATGTCTGCTGTTGGCATTTGGTTTCCAGGGGTGATTCTTGAAAAACTGCTAAAAAAAAATAAAAGAACATTTTGGTCTCTTTCTAGGGTTTACTCTGTGCACACACCATCTCAACTTAAGAAGTCTGTGACCTGCAGGTGACCAGTGTAGTGGCAGGAGTAAAAAAAAAATAAAGGCAACTTAAGAGGAGGTTAACAACACTATGGATAGTGCCGTGTTTGCCTGGATTCTGAAGGCTCACAGGAAAATCTATCTCATTTGGTTCCAGCAGTGGGAGGCATAAGTTCCAAAAGCTCACTGCTCACTCCAAGGCATCCAAACTTCCTTCAGTTGTCTTTGGAGCAAAAGCCCTTCTGGAACCTTTCTCCAGAGGGTTCAGCCTTCTCTGGCCTGTGTGCTTGTGCCAATTAGAATCCTTTCAGGTCTCAATTTCTGTGTCCACAAAATTGGTCTGCTCATAATACATTTTGACAGAATATATTCTTCTAATCACATCTTTATTATTTCCCAAGAACTCATTGCCAGGCCACCCCCTATCTATCTGCCTACATCACTAACTTTCTGTGCCTCTCTCTGACTGCAGAAAGGTTGTACCCACTGACTACCTGCTCTTGGGGAGAATAAAGAAACATGTGGCAAAGTTCTTGTTATGTGCACCAGGCATTCCCAGATGACATTCTTTTTTTGACCTATGAAGCAACCTAATCATACTAATATATCCTAAAAAGAAAGTCTCAAACTACAGTGTTAGACAAAATTTTTGAAGTACTTGACAAGGTGCTGATCTTCTGGTCTAGCTGAGTGATTTTTTAATCTGTGAGTGTTCTAGACCACAGTGTTCTGCAGGTTTAACAAGTGCCTCCAGATAATTCTGAGATAGCAGCTTCACTAGAACCCCTTAAGAAACATGGCACCAAAGGAAATATATTATTAGTTGGTTTGTCAACTGTTTGTCAAACAGTTGAATCAGCAAGCACTGAGCACAAATGGGATGATGATGATAATTAACACTGGACATGATAGGACTATTCTCTAATAATTACCAAAAAACGGCTCACATATGCTATTTAAGATGTCTAGTTGAGGGGACAGAGTGGTGGTGCAAGTGGTAGGGCATTTGTCTTGCATGCTCTAACCTAGGATAAACCGCGATTTGATCCCCCAGTATCCCATATGGTCCCCAAGCCAGGAACAATTTCTGAGTGCATAGCAAGGAGTAACTCCTGAGATTCACTGGGTATGCCCCCCCCAAAAAAAAATAAAACAAAAAAGAATTTTAAGATGTCCAGTTGAGGGCTTTCCATACATGTGTCACCTTGGCACTAAGGTGGATCAAGGTCCTTAGCACAGTTACCATTACTTAAAGAATACAGAATGCCTATTTGGGGTGAAGTTCCAGAAATAAGCTTTTACAGACAAAACCCTTTCATAAGACATCTGAAACATCCAGCGGCAAGGTTTTTGTCTTTAGAAATCACACTGTTTTTATTATGAAAAATTTTATTTTCTTCTCCTTGGTGCCTTGCACCCCTGAACACAGACTAACAAACTCTGATTTTCCCTGATTTAAACTTTACTTGAGAGTTTACCATTATGTACATTCCTCATAATTATGTTATATTTTTCTTTTCCTTGTGTATCTGATGTTAATTTGATTGCTCATTTAGACACAGAAATCTAGATTTCCCCCTTAAACCCACAAAAACATTATCTTTGTTTTTGCCAGTTAAGAAATAGCTATAACTCTCATGGCTGATTTTGTGTCAATAACAGTACCAAGGTGTACACAGATATACCATCTTCTCTATGCCATCTTCAAAATTCTTCAAGCGATGTAAATCTATCTTATTTTTAAAGAGGACACATGGAGATGTGGAGATGAAGGCAGAACCTAAATTTGAACACTGGCTTCTGTGACCCCCCCTCCAAAATATGCTCAATACATCCCACTGCACTTCCTCCTTCCTAGAAATTACTTTGGGGAAAATAGAAGGCTGGTGACTATGCATAAGTAAGCTTTACATGGTATTAACCTATCCACCTTTCATTAAAAAAATATGAGAGGCCATTAAAAAAAACCCTGACAATGAGCCCAGAGGAAGGGGCTTTTTCCCTTAAATTTCTTAAAAGCATAAAGAACTGAATTATTAAAGTTCATCTCTCCTGAAAACCGAAAAATAGAAAACGGTGATCCCCCCAAGGGGGTTTTGGACCAGGAATCCAATTATGTGTTTCCCACAACTATATACCTGTCTCCTTTCGAAGGGACTTGCTGTAGCAGGCTCTAGATGCAAACATCTGGAAGGCAGGTGTGGGATTTTGTAGGTGCCAGAGGACACGCAGCTGAGCTGCACAGCTGAGGGGTCTGGGGAGGAAATGTCTCTCATTGATGGAGCACCTTTCTCAGTCTCCCCAAACCCCCTTCAGTAGGGAAACAATAGGAGTGGGGAGGTGACTGGAGGGCCACCAGGTGCAGAACAGCTGCTCAGGGGAGCATTAAAGTCAGGACAGGAAGCAAAACAGCGAAGGCAGAGAGTCTCAGCAAGAGGTCAGCGGGAAGTGGAAGGGAAAGGGGCTCTGTCTTCTTGCCTGATGCTGCTCTGGGGACTGCTTGGTTAGACTCACAGATTCAGGGCTCTCTGTTCCCTTCCCATCCTCCCAAGGAGGTGAAGGAAGGAAGGAAGGAACTTTTCTTCAATTAAAAGTAGAAGTCAAACAGGCAGCATTAATAATGGTTCCATGTCTCTGTCTGAAACTGATGACAGAGCTTGTAACCTACTAACCTAAGAAGTTTTTTGTTTTCTTTCAATACACTTGTTCTCCTTCCAATTTATTCATCTACCAAGAAAATCCTAGAGAAAAAATCAATTTTCATTCTCATAAAAGGCTTCTCTCCAAAATTGTGCCTATTTTGGAAAGAACCCTCTATAAATCAGACAATCATAGATCTACCTGCTAACTTCTAGGATGACCCTTGTGACAGCCTGAATAATCCTCTTCTGGTTCAGAGACCATGGTGTCCTGGACCTCCATGCAACCAATACCACCAATGCCTCCAAGAGCAGCATCCACTTCAGAATGCCCTATTCTGCCTTATACTACCATTTTATATACTCATCTTGCAGTTCTCTAAAATATCTATCTCACTCTTCTCTTCCCCACTGCAAGACATCTAGAAGGCCTTCCAGAGGCAGTGAGCATATGTGAAAGACAGGAGGGAACATTTTACTTTATTTCAACTTCTTTTTTTTTCGGGCCACACCTGATTGATGCTCAGGGGTTACTTCTGGCTAAGCACTCAGAAATTGCCCCTGGCTTGGGGGTACCATATGGGACACCAGGGGATCGAACCTTGGTCCTTTCCTTGGCTAGTGCTTGCAAGGCAGACACCTTACCTCTAGCGCCACCTCATCAGCCCCAACAACTTCTATTATTTTATCTGCAAGACAAGAATTAATGAGAATATACATGATTATTTTTGTGTGCTTAGTCTTATCCTAACACTTTATATGTTAGCTCATGCAATTCTCATGAAAACCTTATAAGGTATATCCCACTGTTATCCCACTTTGGAAGTGAGACAGAAAAAAGCTAAAGTGATTTATTTGAACTGGGACTTGAACTTAGTTTGCTTGAAGAATCTGTGATCCAAGATATAAAATTCACCTTTTCTCACAAATCACCTCCTTGAAACTAGAGGGGAAACACATGTAAATTAACTCCCCAAATTCATTTTAAAATGAATAAAAAATAAACACTAAAAAAATAACATGAAAAAGTTTTCTAAACATCATCAGAAACTTCCAATTCCAATAGAATATGAAGAAAAGAAACAGAGGGGAAATAGTTGGAAACCTGAGTTCAGTTTCAAAATTATTAACCTGGAATAGACCAAATTAAATTCAAAAGTCACTACTTTACTGTGAGGTCATGATGAAAAGTTTAAACCAGAATTCCATATGGTGTTTGAGTTCATTTTGGGAAAAAGGTAGAAAGAAAGCTTAATTTCTAAAAATATGAGTTGAGCTATGTTTTAGTTGGTACACAGGTCCTCTATCAGCTAGTAAAGTAGAACAGTGTTCTTTGAAAAAAAAAGGGGGGGGGGAATTTCTATAGCTTGCAACAAAGTGGTTGTCAACAAAAATTTCAAGTAGAAGCATCAGATAGAAACATACTTTCCATAATGAAAAGTAAATTTTATCCTACATTACTCTCCATGATCTCCTTCCTATGTTTTCTATTCAAGTTTCTTGGCTTGTTATGTACAACATGGTATAATCTAAACCCTTTTTCCTTCCCCTAAAATAAGCCCACTTCTGCTTTCTCAACTCAGCATAACGTTACATCTCTTTGTCTTTCAAGCCTGAAACTCAAGTGTCAGCCTTATTATTCTATCAGCCCCTAATTATCAATCTTCAAGCACTATTGAGCCTTTCTCCAAAATATCTCTTCATTTTATTGGGGTTTTTTTGGTAGGGTTTGTACTCAGTGGTGTTTAGGGGTACTCCTGGTAGTATTCAGCCTGGTTGCAAGGATGACAATTTGGTGCGTGGGCCCAGAAGTGCCCAGGGATAGCAGGACTACAAAAGGAGGTGCTAACTCAGGAGAAGAAAAGTAGCCTTTATTGCAGGGGGTAAATTCAGGGTCTTAAAGGACAAGAAAGATAATCCAACAAGGATGTCACTTGATTTGCATGCAGCCAAACCAGGTTCAATCCCCAGCATTACACAGGATTTCCTGAAACCTGTTAGGAGTGATCCTTGAATGCAAAACCAGGAGCACACCAGGAATAAGACCTGAGTACACTGAGTGTAGCCCCAAAACCAATGAAAATAAAACTGAGGATCTTGCTTATGCTAGGCATATATGTCCTAAGTCCTAAATTCTATCTCCCACCCTATATGACATTACCTCTTCATCCTCATTTCACTGAATGACTTCACATTCTCCTTATTCTTACCTAGGTTTTGCCCCACAGCTCAGTTAGTCTCTTAGACTCCTTTTCATTATTTCTAAAATTGTGATTTTCTTAAACTCACCATGCAAGCTAAGGCTATCCCATCCTTCTGTGACCACACCCCCAACCCAATATTCCAGAATAAACCCAGTGCTTTCAAGGGCTCTATTCCAAAATTTTTACTTCTCGCAAACTTAAACCACAATTTATGTCCAAACCCTGTTATAAAGTTTATGTAAACTAACCTATTTTTAATTTTTTAATTTATTAAAGTCCTGTGATTTATAGTTATTATTTATAAAGTTTTGAACATAAATTTTTCTATCACCAATCCCATCACCAATGTCAACTTCCCTTCACCAGTGTTTCAAGGTTCCCTCCCACCCTCCAAACCCCTCAGTTTACCACTTTGGCAGGCACATTTTTAAGTTTAGTTGTTGATATATGGATCTCATATTTTCAGTGTTGTTGACTCTGTGGTTTACATATTTATCTACATCACTCCCTTACACCACTAAAATATCAGATTCCCCTTGTTCCCAATTCCTACTTATTTCCTTCAAGCCAGACAGTGCAGGTTCACTCTCTGGCCTGTCCCAGTTCCCTTGAATGGCCGCTTTCCACCCACCCTAGTCGGCGACCTCCTGCACTCATTCTGGCCTGTTCCGGGAGCGCCAGGTTCCCTTGAATGGCCGCTTTCCACTTGCTCCAGTCGACGACCTCCTGCACTCCCAATTCCTACTTATTTTCTGTCTTTCTCTTCTTATTCTCCTCGCCTCAATTTCTTTCCCTCTATGTCCTCCCTATAGTCTGGAACCAAGAATGATCTAAGACTCACCCTTTAATATATTACATTTCCTCATCCAATTATGCTATATACTTACATAAGTAGATCATTTTGTGTTTGTCCTTCTTCTGCCTTACTTTATTTAATATATCTTCCAGTTTTATCACATTGCATTAAACTGCATGATTTTATTATTCCTTAAGATATATAGTATCTTATTGTGTGTGTGTATATATATATATATAACATGTATATATATATACATGTATATATACACATATAACATCTTGATGATCCACATATCTTTTGCTGAATACCTAAGTTAACTCCACATTTTAGCTATTATACTAAATGCAATGGATAGTGGTGTGCATATGTCCTATTACGTGACTGTTTTTGCATTCTGGGGACAGATACCCACCCAGAAGTGGAATTTCTGGGTCTTATGGCAGCCTAACTGTTAATTTACTGAGAAATATCCATAATGTTTTCCATAAAGGTTGAACCAGACAATATTCCCACTAGCAATGGTTGAGAGTTCCTTTTTTTTTTTTTTGTCATAACCCTGCCAACATAGATTACAACCTATTTTATTCTTTGCTCCATTCTTTTTTTTAGGTTTTTATCTTTCTTGGAATTTTCTTTTTCTTTTACTCCATGTAGGTAACTTCTACATGTCTTTCAAGAAGTAACTGCAATGTCATCTCCTTAAATATACCTCTTGCAGTAGCTGAGTTTATCCACCCGTCAATGAACATCTTGAATGTTCATTAAACATTAAATATGCTGCATTCCCAAAGCATTGTGTATAAACAATTCTCAAACAGGTTTAAACATAAAGAGATAAATACATGGGGTTGTAAGTTTTCTAAGTCTGACAAATTCCCCCAAATCTCTCATAACTCTGATTGCCTAGTACATGGATGGCATATTGCTTTGTCAATAGCTAGAAGAGGCAATGAGTATTTTTCTTTTCTTTTTATTGAATAGATAGCATTTGTTCTGTCAACAGAAAGTAATTGACAATGCCTGGTTTTGTATCCATGTTCCACTGCCCAGGTTTCTTTAGCTATTTATTTAAATTATAGGTGCCACTGTTTTCTCTTCTACAAAATGGGATGCGACTAGTATATACTTTCAGAGGTTGAGATAAACCTTGAATGATTGCTATTCAAGTCTTATTCTTGGAAAAATGTTCTGCTCTGTGTGGCATATACTTGTAAGGAGTACAACTCTTAAAACAATATCATTTTAAAGATTATTTATAATATTTTCTCACTAAACTCTCTCACATGCATCTTTTTCTATTAAATGGTTTGAGACCTAAAATCAAGCAATGTTGGCATTAGGAAGATAGATAATTCAAAGACAGGAGTGCATGCTTTGCAAGTGGGAAACCAAAGTTTGATCCCTAGCAGCATACAGTCCTCTAAGTACAAGGAGTGACTGGTGAATCAGAAAAATCCATGGATTAACCACACATATGGGCTGAGGCGTGGAGGGGGGACCCACACCTTTACACAGGTAAATGGAGAAACAGGCTCTTGCAGGCGTGGTCGCCACCATAAACCACATGTTAGGTCTGAGGCACGGAGAGGGAACTCACACCTTTTCACAGGTAACAGGAGTGAGGAGACCTGCGGATAGGCTCTGACTGGGGTGGTCGCTGCCATTAACCCTGTGTAAGGGCTAAGGTGCAGAGATGGGACCCACACCTTCGCACAGGTAAAGGGAGGGAAGAGACCTGAAGACATTCTCTGACTGGCAGGTTGCTGCCATTACCCAAGCTTAAGGGCTATGATGGAGAGGGGATATGCACCTTTGGACAGGTAATGGGAGGGAGGAAACCTGAGGTGGGGCCAAACCACGGCAACCGCAGCCATCATACCAGCATAGGGCAGCACTCCAGAGAAGGGACCCAACCCCACACCACATGTGACAAAGTAGAGGAGAAAAAGATCAAGGAGTCAATTCCATTTAAAATAGTATCTAAAAATATCAAGTAGCTAGTAATCAATATTACAAGATAAGTGAAGGACCTATACCATGAAAACTTCAAGATACTCCAGAAAGAAATTGAAGAGGAACTAAGGAAATGGAAGAACAGTCTATATTCATGGGTAGATAGAATCAACTTAATCAAAATGGCTATCTTACCTAAACTTCTATATATATTCAATGCAATCCCTATCCAAATTCAGACATCATTTTTAATGATTTAGAACAATCACATTATAAACTATAAAATTATAAATTATAAAATTCACATGGAACCACAAAAGACCCAGATTATCTAAATACATACTGAAAAACAAGAAGCTGAGTGGCATCTCTTTACCTAACCTGAAGCTTTACTAAAAAGCCATAGTGATCAAAACAGCATGATACTGGAACAAAGACAGAGAGTCTCAGACCAGTGAGTTAGAAGAATATCCATAGATATATCTCAAAATATATGGTCAACTAATATTTGATCAAAGAACCAAGAACTTGAAATGGAATAAATGGTGTTGGAACAACTAGATAACCACCTGTAAGAAAATAAATATTGATACATACCTCACACCTTACACAACAATTAACTCAAAATATATTAAAGACCTTGAAATCAGACCCGAATCTATAGAGTTCATTGAGGAAAAATAGGCAGAACACTTCAAGATCTATATATCAAAAAAAAAAAAGTCTTCCACGATAGAATGCCAATGGCAAGAATTTTAGCATCAAATCTAAATAAATGGGACTACATCAAACTAAAAAAGTTCTGCATGGCAAAAGAAACCCTGGTTAAAGCTAGAAGACAGTTAATGGAATGAGGAAAAAATTTGTACTCAACACATAAAATAAAGGGTTGATATCTAGGATATACAAAGCACTCAGAAAAGTGAGCTCGAAAAAATCTAATAAAGCCATAGAGAAATGGGAAGAAGAAATGAATAGACACTTCTCTGAAGAAGACTGAATGATGGCCAATAAACACATAAAAACATGGTCACCAACACTCATTGTTAGGGAATTCCAAATAAAGTCAACAATGAGGTACCACCTTACACCAGTGAGGATGGCACACATCAAAAATAATGGGCCCAATCTCTGTTGGCGGAATGTGGTAAAAAAAAAAAAAAAAAAAAAAAAAAGAAACTCTCATCCACTACTGGTAGGAATGTTGCCTGGTCCAATCCCTATGAAAAACAGTAGTGAGAACAAGGACAACATCAATCTTTATGTGTACATGCCCTTTGGAGCTGCACCCCAAAACTGCATTGTCATGAGGTTTGCACTTATGAACTTGAAACTTGCTGTAGTCAAAATATTGCAGAACTTCATCTTTAAGCCTTGCAAAAAAAAAAAAAACAGGGTAAACAGTTAACTTTCTACATTAGAAATGTTCTGTTGGGGTTGTGTTTTTTAGCAATCTCTCATGTATATACACAGGTGGTTATTCATCCTTCAATGACTTTTCCTATCAGCAAAAGATCCCTTTGTATCCCTCAATTAACTCTATGAAGATATAGAGTGATTGGTTATGGCAGGCTGGAGATTGAATTTGAAGAGATCCATTGGACTCATGAAGATCACAGTCCCCTGGACTTGAGTTAAGTTTAATTTTGCCTTCATTTCTGTCTACTGGAAGGAAAAACAACTCTGAAGCACCTTGACCACATTAGGATTTAGGAATAATATTCTTTCCCAATAAAACTAATAGAACTTATAGAAGCAACCATCTTTATTTGATCCCCAGCATCCAATCTGGCCTCCTGAGCACCACCAGGAGTGACTACTAAATAGAGAGCCAAGAATAAGCCTTGAACATTGTCAAGTATGCTGGGAACTGGGGTGGAGGGAGGACAACACTGGTGGTGGGAATACCCTTGATTCAATGTCACTATGTACCTCAAATATTACTGTGAAAAAATTTTAATTCACATTGGTCATAATAAAAATTATTTTTAAAAAATCCCCTGAATACCACTGGGTGTGGCCCTCAAAACAAAAAGGGAAATCATTGAATCAAAAACTATGAAGCATAACTTTCTAAATAATAGTACATTTAATTCAAGTCAAAGAAAGGCAGCATTTTTCCACAAAACCTGTGACTCACGTTTTAGCTCCAGAAGAGCTAATTTTTATTTTTTTTAAAAATAACATGTATATACTTTGCCTATTACCTAATTTTTCATCTCCATGTCAGGCCCTATTTCATCTCTCCTTGGAGCTTACATTATTCTAGGGAGAAGGTTAAACTACAGAGTCCCAGGATAATCCATATTCTGTTTCAGTGGAATTGAAATGAATGCCCCAAATCCATATTGTTACAGCTCCCAAGCTGCCTGTGCTTTAAGTAATACAGATTCTTCTATTTGAGAAACACAGACTTATAAACTCTCACTCAAACCTCACAGAGAAAGATACTTGTCTTAGAAATCTTCAGAACAAAAGATGGGGTTGAGGATTGTCTTCACAGCTGGAAGGAACACATCTAGCATCTTTTTATCTGCATGTTGCTAAGTCCTCTGTCAACACTCCATAAATAATAATCGCTACGATAATAATAGCTGGAATAAGAGGGCTGAAATTAAACACAGGAAAATGGAACCACAGCTGGAATGTGCGGTTGTATAAAAGCAGGGGGAGGGAACTCCTGGCTTTTGTTAAGGGGCAACTTTCCAAAAGGCCCTATCTCCTCCCCCCTCCATAAGACAAAGTACAGACGATCCTGAGGGTGAGACAAGTGCAAAAATGTCCTATATAGATCTATTCACACATGGTGTTCTTCTCTTCCCCTTCTGCCTCTCTCTTGACCCTCCTATGTCCAGACAAAACTGGAGCTCCCAGAGACTCCTTCAAAACACCATACTTTATCTAAACATTAAAGATCACAAACCCGTTCCAGAAACCAACCTCTCTCCAGTAGCCATCTCCCCTCACTACCAATGAGCCAATATTTAGGTTTCTAATTTTTGCAAGGTGCTATGCTAGAATGAGGAAGATCACAAATCAATTGCAAGCATTTTCCAGGACTTTATACTAGATTAATAGGAATAAAGGCATCATTTGCTACACTGTGTGAGAAAGAAGAAAAGGGGCCCATGCTGCATCTGGTCTCCTTGTCTCCAGCTATGTCCCACACTGTGGCCCTGGAGGATACCATCTCAGGAATACGCCAACCAAGTCTCATTTCCTCTGGCTTCCTTGAGTACAATTGTTGTGTGTTGCCAATAGGAACCTGGAGGGTGAGGAAATTAAATATATAGGTACCTATTCCCCAGTTCATTTTTCCAACCCTTCAACCAAGAGTAGGCAGTGGCTGAATTCTCTATCTGAGAACAGAACTGCCCTTTGGAGGTCTTCTCCAACTGAGTTGCAGTCATTTTTCTCTTCCCTGGTAGTTTACAGATTTATCACCTCTTACATTTCAACGCCACACTTCAGCACCCTCTAGGACTCCTTTATTTACCTCCAACTAGGAAAATAGGTCATTTATTAAACCCTCTTGAGGCATCATTTCTTGAATATGCCATTTTTAATAGATGGGACTGTCACGCTGCTCATATCTCTAGGCACATACCATTCCTAATGGTGCCTTATTGCAACAAGTGTCTGTGTTCTCTCTGTCACAGGGTTATACTTGACCTACATTAGAGTTATCATCAATAAGACCAGTCCTCAACACATTATCAATGGAAATTAATAGATAAGTAATATTCCAAGTTACTAGGCCCTCATATATATTCTAAAATATTTTGTATTATGTTACCCCTGTAGGATTTACCCTCATATTGCTTAGTAACAGCCTGCTCATCAATATATCCAATACTAACTTCCTTCCCTTCCTTCTCTTACTTATTCTACCAGAGTTCTCCTTGGATCAGCCCCTTGCAAAAATTTTTACCCTAAAATGACCTCAAGATCTACTTTTATACAGTCCAAATATTCCTCACTTTTCCTGATAAGTCTCACTAATGTAAAAGCTAATGTTTGTTAAATATCTACTGCATGACATAACTATATTAGGCATTTATATGTCTTATTATTTCTCATGAAAATCATATATAGATGCCATGATAAAAAAGCCTATAAGTAATAAAACTGAAGTTCAAATAATTTAAGATGCATAAAATCACTATCTATTAGTTACATGTCAGAGGTGGTATATTACACTGCCTTAAGTGACCTCTTATTTCCTTATAATAGCTTACATAAACATTTTAAAGAAGAGTTGAATGCAAATCCAAATAAGTGGGTGCCAACATGATCATAAAGGTTTACAGAAAAAAATAAAGCCCCAGAAAAGTCCTTTGCAAATATATTTGATCCTGTCCCACCATGACAGCTCAGTTAAGCAGCTGTAATCTTGCCCACTATATCCCTGCTCAGCACCAGATAGCATTTTACCCACTGTCTAAATCAGCTTCTCTTTTGCCTTTTAGGTGCTAAAATTCCAAGTCTGGAATTATCCTTGTAAGGGACAGGATAGATGTGATAGGAAAGAGTATACAGAAGATGAACAAGAATGTCCCCTTTACTTGGTGATCATTACCTCTCTCTATTTGTTCTCTTGCTGTTTGTAGCTCCATCAGACATGTGGGACCTCATGCATTCTTGTCTTCCATGCAAAAGCTACTAGAAATACCATTGGAGACTTTGGCCAGCTTTTATCTCCAATGGAATACATATGGTTTTCCATATTTGTCTGAAAATGGGAAGAGCCACTTCCTCTGGTCCACTGAACCTCTAAAGCATATATGAGAACAAAAGGTCTAGAACAGGGGTCTCAAACTCGCGGCCTGCAGGCCGTTTGTGGCTCTCCTTACACCATTTTGTGACCCACGGCTGGCCTTCAAATATCGCAGTATTCGCGATTATTCGCTTACCGAATAATCGCAATAAAGATCACATTAGTAAGGAAAAAAATCGCATTAAACATTTGCATACCCCGAGCAGTTCCGTTCAGGGTATGCAAATGTTTAATGCGATTATTTGCGATTTTTTCTTACTAATGCAATTTTTTATTGCAAATATTCGGTAAGCAAAATCCCTTATGCGGCCCTGCCTCACCCTGACTTTGCCTCCTGCGGCCCCCAGGTAAATTGAGTTTGAGACCCCTGGTCTAGAAATTGTGTTTGTCAAACCAAGCAAGGAGCAATGAACACAAGCATTCAAAAGATAAGAAATTCTGAAGATTGGAAGGCTTTAGAAGTAATCTCATGCAACCTCTGCCTCTGTGCAGCAGTTGTCACTGCAGAGAAGATGCTCTTTTCCTAAAGGAGACTCAAGCAAACACATTCTCATGGTGAGTCACCCATGTTTCAAAAGTGGGTTTCCCACACAGCTTGGAAATATGAATGAATGAATGAATGGGGTGCCTATGAAACCTTCTAGGAGTAGGAAGAATCTGTAAACTGCAAAGAGACAAGGAAGCAATCGAAGCAGCAGATGCCTTCAGTAAGTCATAACGTCCCTTAATGGGAAAGAATTAAGTCTATGTTTTGGGTTCACTTTGATTTTCAGTCCTGTAGTCACCATCAGTAAGACATAGCTTCCATGATTAATCTTGTGTTCATGTAGGAGTCTTATCTACTATCTGGTGTATAATAATGGTGAAATAAAGATGGCTTTGTTCACTTGCATTAATGTTTTCTGATTAACTTCTATTGCAGTGGCTTCTCTTTCCCAGGTTGAATCCTTGTGGATCCAACTCCCTTCTTCCCTTTCTAAAAAGTTGTCCTCAGCTTCCAAGTCTACTACATTTCTACTCTCAAACTACTCTCTACTTTAACCACACAGTTCCTTATGAGAGAAAATCTCCATTACCCAAACTCTGAACCTTCTTACATTGCCTCATGGAACAAATGCCAAAAAACTCTGGTCTTTTCTGAGTCTTCTACAATGGTAAGAAAAATGCAAAGGAATATTCCAATACAGTATTCTGCTAAGTAATAGAGCTTAGATAAACACTCTCCACACCAGAGTCTCTTATCCTGATAGTGTGGACTATACAGGTAAATTAGAGAGAGGAAATTCATCTTGAAGAGGAATATACAGCCTCTACCAAAACTTTATGATCTTATTATCATCCTCTAAATATAAAACAAAGAAAATAAGTACTAAGTTTTTTGCAGTTCTCGCTGGCTGTTTTCCTGCCTCTGGATAACCCCTAGACTTGTTTTCTTTACTAGCCTTAGCGAGAAATTATTTGTTAGACTTTTGGAACATGAGAAACCAAGACATGACTTGTGAAGACATGAGAAATAGCATAATCTCATTCTGTTATCTTTATATAAAGGGAATGAAAACCAAATGTGGGAAAGATGAGCCCATTGATAAAAAAGGATTCTTCGGAGAAAAGAGCCAAAATTCTACTCCATTTCACCATTCACCAACGTTCCTTTGAAAGAGATTTTGAGTAATAAAAGGCAGATAAGAATTTGTTGTTTAGGGCTAGAGAGATAGCACAAAAGTAGGGCTTTTGCCTTACACACAGCTGACCTGGAACAGACCTGGTTCATTCCTAGTATCCCATATGGTCTCCCGAGCCTGCCAAGAGTGATTTCTGAGCACAGAGCCAGGAGTTACCCCTGAGATCTGCCAGGGCAAAAACATAAATAAATAAATAAATAAATAAATAAATAAATAAATAAATAAATAAATAAATAAATTGGTGTTTAAAACTGCTGGGTTGTGCAGTTTCACTCCTTCTCTATTCATTTTGGATGTGGGTCCTTTGGAGTTTTCCATGACATCTAATTTCATTCATTCAACAAGCATCATCTAGGCACTGAGAATGTACATGCCAACAAGAAAAAAAATCCCCAACCTTATAGTATCTTCATCCTGGGTGTAGAAATCAGACACCCGCCCCCCCAAATAAAAAAATGAATGATTATTTGTATGTAGTAAGAGTAAATTATACAGGGGTCGGCGTGGTGGCACTAGAGGTAAGGTGCCTGCCTTGCCTGTGCTAGCCTAGGACAGACCGCGGTTCAATCCCCCAGCGTCCCATATGGTCCCCCAAGTCAGGAGCAATTTCTCAGTGCATAGCCAGGAGTAACCCCTGAGCATCACTGGATGTGGCCCCAAAACCAAAAAAAAAGTAAATTATATAAATAATTTTATGAGGTGGTCATAAAAGCCCTACTGTCATATTGGTAATTGAAAAGAAAAATAGCATCAACCTTAAAGGCTTGCTTGAGAATAAGGCAAATATATTCATCTAAATGGCCAAGAAGAATGATTATCACATTTGATGCTATGTGTTCACTGTCATTGCCATTACTATATCAGATGATATTTTATTCTAAAATATCAAGTTATTTTGTATTCTTTGAACCTTAGCTCTTATAGCATGGAAAGTAGCGGCCTCTAATCTCTTTGAACCTTAGTTTCTAATCTCTCACACAGTGATAATAATAGTCTCTGCATCAAGGAGCTGTTGTAAATATACATAAAGTATTTGAACAGGAACCTAGTCAATTCCAGTCATGAACTTCCACTCAGTAAATTCAAGCTCCACTAGAATGAAGGCTCTAATAGAGTAGGAAATTGTATTTTCAATCAAACCTCCAGACATAGTACATCCTTGAAGAGTATACGACTGGTATTCTTTAAAAACCTGATGTAACTTTTATTATAGAATGATCACAGTGTATCAGTCCAGGCTCTATTGGGCAACAAAAGACACAACCAGTAATATATGAGGTGGGTTTAATAAGAAGACTATTTGGTGAAGCTTTGGGAAAAGTAAGGAAACCGCAGACAGTGCACAAAAGAAAGTTAAGACATATATTTTTATTTTCCCACTCCTTGAAAATAGAGCAATAACCAAAGGTTTGTAACAGAAGATCCTCATAATTATCTTGGACTGAAAGAATCAAGATAAATTGTCAATATAACACAACAGAGACCATGTGTAGAGTGGAACATTTGATAGGCAAAATGACCTGCAATCTAGGACTAGAACTGACTACCTGTGGACCACAGTGGGAACTTTAGGGGTGGGGGAAATTAAAGATGTCAACTTATCTTTTGATCAGCGAGGCCTCCCCTAGACAGGCTAATTGGGAAAGTAGAGGTTCAGACATTTCATTGATGTGATTCACTGACTCCAGAGCAGAAATCAGAATAAAATGAATCTAGAGGATCAAACAAAGGTTATCCCTGGCAACTTTATACACAATAATTCTAGGAGGCAGAAATTACTTATGATGAAGAAACAATGAATCTGAGATATTAGGTTTCTTATCTAAAGATGCACAGCTTCCAAATGAAAGGAGCATGGTTCACTACGAGAAGTCTTATTCTAGAATTGATATTTTTCTTTTATTTTTTGTAATAAGCACCATTATTTACAATATTATTAATAATACAAATTCAGGTACAAAGTGTTCCAACACCACACCAACTTCCAGTGTCAGCATCCCACCACCAACAGATCAAGGTTCTCTCCAACTGGACTCTAGCTTCTTGCCTAAGACATATAAACTCAGTTCTTTAGACTGAGTAAAGACAGAGCAGGCATGAAGCTCTAGGGTCCCAATAACTATTATCAATGGTTTTTATTTTCTTATTGTATTTATTTATGTTTCAAATACAAGAGAGACCATTTTATATTTGTCTTTACTCCTGACTTCACTCAGCATGATACTCTCTAGTTTCATACTCTATAGTTGTGACTCTGATAATTTCAGCTTTTGTTAGAGCTGAATACTATTCCACTGTGTCTATATATCAGTTTGTTTATCCATTCGACTATTCTTGGGTACTTTGCTTGTTTCTATATCTTGGTTATTATTATTATTTGTGAAAATGATTCTGATTACTTTTTTCTTTTTTAAATAATATATTTATTAAGCACCATAATTACAAATATATTTTTACTTGGATTTCAGTTATAAAAAAGAACACCCCTCCTTCACCAGTACAACCTTCCCACACCAATGCCTCATCTTCCTCCTCCCCTACCCACTCATTAACATTGTCATGATAGTTGTTAATGTAGTTATTTCTCTAACTGCACTCACCACTCTTTGTGGTAAGCTTCATGTTGGTTATTATTAATAGTGTTAAATAAACATAGACTTACATATATTTCTTTAAAATATTAACAACTATATTTTAACCAATATTTTCTCTTTATTGCCTTTGTTTGAGAGAATCTAGGAAAGAGAATGAATATCTTTCACTCCCAGTTATGACTCATGCTTGTCATATCTTAACCCAAACACCCTCTTTGCCAAATCAACTGAATTCCTTTCTCATTTACTTAAAATCATTATACAATAGTCTAAAAAGAGCATTTTTTTCTCTTAAGCTAAGTTTCCTCACATGTCTTCTATGATGTTGGAGGTAAACTTCATAAGGAAGGAAACAAATGCCACTCTCTTAACCAGTGTGCCCCAACCTGGAGCTGATCTTCCAATCTCTGTGACTCCTAAGTAATAAGAGCTCCCTGCTCCTGGTGTCACAACAATGAAACAATAAAACCATATTCCCCAAGGACAGTTATGAAATGCTTATTTGTTTTCACTGCCATTTGAAACTCTGAAGAACAAATTGCAACTTTTTCCCATCAGAGTTCTTCAATTTTGAGTGTTCGCTATAATAAAGCATTCATATCTCAGGTGTGCTTTCCCCCTGGATCCTGCCATTTGGTTTTAGATAAGTGTGTCTTTCCAATTTGAACATTATGTTTCTGGAATTGTGTACCTGTCTTATTAACAGATCTGGAGGATTGATCCTTAGGACTTTAACCCAGACATCCTGGAAGTTCAAGTACAGTCACATGACCATGTACTAATCATAAGCGGCATCTCCCCACCTCCACTCTTCCACACCCTCCATAGCCTTCTCATTCCAATAGCGTGGGAGCAGACAGGTGAGATCTTATGTGAACCCCCAGTGAGAAGCCATGGAGGCAGGAGCCAGGAGAATTCTATTTACAGTAGGCTCATTCACACAAGCAGATCTGGAGATCCGGCTGGACCTGTTCAGGATATGAAGCTCTGGGAGATGCCAGATCGTTATCATATTCAAATACAATTTCCTCCCCTGCCTCTGCCCTCTGCCATGCCTGCGGTGTCCATCTGTTTATGGCAATGCCACGTTCCACCTAGATATTTTTAGGCAGGGCTTTTGTTGGGCCAAACCATATGCAGCAACCAGCTTTTCTTCATTTATTTTCTTGTAGATTCATTAATAAGCTATTAAAGCACAGAATAGGGAGTTTTGGAGAGCTCAGATTGTGGATGGTCCTGACTTTTCTCACTCATGCTTTTCACGGGGATAGATTTTTCTGTTTTTATTTGCTTCTGGTCTAGTTTTGATTTGGTTTGGAGATCTTTTCCTACTGTCATTATTTAAAAAAAAAAAAGTAATTCTGAACAACACTTTATGCCTACTCCTCATTGAAAAAGTAGCTTTATTTTAGGACTTCCTAGGAAATGGGCAAAAATTCTAGCTGGTCATGATATCTGAGAGTATGGAGGAAAGGAAGTAAAAGAAGAGAAAGAAATACACTAAATTTCGAAGTTAACTCTCCTGGGCCTATGACAAGTAGACAGAAATCATCCAATCCAGTGAATTTTACAGAAAATTTTTCTTAAAAATGAGAAAAACTGAGAACCCATAAGGCATATACAGGACATGGTTCAGAAAGCAATTTCAGAGCATCATGTACCAAAGATATAAAAAAGTAAAGTAACTAAATTCTCATCAATCTCTTCTCTCAGTCATTGAACATGAAAGATGAGTGGATCGAAATATAGAGGAGAGGTCTTGACATGCCCTTTTCCAGAGGAAAAGGAGATAGTTTCATGAAGGGGCTGGTTGTGGCCATCATTATTTCAGTATGATTGGGACAGCCTTACTGGGGGAGCAGAATCTTGGGAAGGAGAGAAAAATTTCTTGAGATGACTTGCATTGTGCTTTGCAAATTAGCAGGGTTGTCACTAATAAAAGCCTTTCACAAAAATTTTTCATGGAACTCTTTTAGATCCTGAACTCTGCCATTGATAATCCCACTTTGGGAAATGGATTTTTATTTGTTTATTTTATTTTGGGGAGGGCCACACCCAGTGATGCTCAGGGGTTACTTCTGGCTATGTGCTCAGAAATCACTCCTGGCTTGGGGGACCATATGGGATGCTGGGGGATCAAACCACATTCTGTCCTGGGTCAGCCATGAACAAGGCAAATGCCCTATTGCTGCACCATCACTCCAGCCCTGAGGAAAATGTTTTTTTAATTTTTCTTGACCCTCAGTCATGGTGCATGCCTGGCTTCAAACTATTAATGTTGAGTTTAAGCCACTTAAGTGATTTCATTTAATTTAAGACATTTAAGTGTCTTATCTCCTATCAAGTGGTTATAGCTGATATGAAGAGAGAAGTAATGAACATCTAACTAGTAGGAGAACTGATTCTAGCTTAGGCTTAAACATTAATACTAACAAAAGCCCCTCAGGCAATACTTTCAGAGCCTCAGTTTCTTTATCTAAAACATACAGGATCCATTTTAAATTTTGATAATATTGCTGTCCATTTGAGAATTTTGCTTGTTAGCAAGGCTAGAGAGGTATTACTGGGGTCAAGGTAATTAGTTGCCTTGTATGTTTTCAACCCTGGTTTGATCTCTGGAACTATATATGATACCCAGAGCATAGCTAGAAGAGATCCCTGGACACAGAGCCAGGAGTACCACTAGGTGTAGCCCTAATATCTTACCCCCACCCCCAAATTTTAAAAAATCCTTTTCTTATCAGGAATCTAGACACAATTTGGGTCTAGAACCCATTTTATCCAACTGGCATTTGGATGGCTTTTAGGGTTTCCAATACAACATTGAAATGACCTCAAGCCCTAAGTAGTAGTGATGACTGAGAGCTGGAGAGCCTCCATTCCTAAACCTGGTCCCACCACACACTAGTAACACAGCCTTGAGAAAGTTTCTAAACTTCATCAGGTCTTGATTTGCTTATTCTAAATGAAAGAAATAGAACCTGCCTCATGACACTACAATGTGTCACTACACCTACAGCCCATTGGATTAGGCATTGGTAAGAAATCTTTTGTGCAGTGTGTTTCCTGCTATCCATAAAAAAAAATGTACAATGCTTCCAAACTACCAAAAGAGTCAATTTGAGGACAAATTCTAGTCCTTCATTCTTTCAGCAGGAAGAAGTGAAGGGAGGACAACCTCAATCACAGGTAAATGTAAAGGAAATGACAAGATCAGCTTTCACCTTAAAACAGCAGTTGATCATTTGCTAACTGCTAAGGACTTGGAATATGTAGTGTCTTCCAGAATTCCTCACTGGACAGCATATCTGGAGAGAATTAGCAGGCTTTCTGGTCCATGCTGGACAGTTGGTTGGATGTTGGACCTAAGTGCAGTACACATTTTTATTCTTCAAGAGAAATTTAGAGTGGCCGGAGTAATAACACAGTGGGTAGGGTTGTTTGCCTTGCACAATGCCAACGTGGGTTTGAGCTCCAACATTCCAAATGGTCTCCCACGCCTTTGTGAGGGCAGAGCCTAAAGTAACCCCTGAGTGCTGCTGAACATGACCCCAAAACAAACAAAAACAACAACGAAGAGGGAAATGGGAGTGAGAGCCTTTAACTTTAAGAAACTAAATTCAAGACATGACCTGAAGTACCTGAGAATCTAAACTCAAACAACCTGTTAGGTAATCATAACATAGTGTCTTATTTAAAGACCTCAGTCCTAAAGAACTCCAAAGTCAATGACCAGACTCTTAACTGCATAGATTGTTTCTTGAATATGGTGGATCCCTGGCACAGAACTCAGCACTAAAGTCCTCCTCATTAGAGCTTATTGCACATGCTAAGGTCCAAATAGCGGCCAATGTGAATCCCCTTTCTTTTGGGATCCTGCAATTTATAGATAAGGGATGAGGTAGTAAAGGAAACAGACTCCGTGAAAGGTATTAACCACACTGTTTTATGTTAATGTTTAATGAAAATAGTTCAACATTATGATTCACTAGGGGAAATATTATAGTAAAATAATCCTTGGGAACATATTTGGAAACAGACTGGAAGTTGAATAGCTGGTCCTCCACTTACCAACTATGTAACTCTGTGTCTCAGTTTCCTCATGCTATAATGTGAATACTCAGGAACTCATGAAAATTATACAAGTGACTGTACTCTGTAGAGAGTACAGTATAGCACATAATAGGCACTTGATCACCTCCAGGTCCTGTGATCCAATTCTTGAACTTCACTCATAAACTTCTCTACCAGATAGCTTTGGAGACAAGAATAACTGACTCCTTGTAAGTAGCTATTGTTAATGACAATTTTAGGGGATAATATATTAGTCTGAAGCAGAAAATATTTTTATATTTTCCATTGTGAGATTGAAAATATACTCATCTTCTGGGCGAGCTTGTGAGCCATTTGTTTTATCCCTCAATAAAGATCTGGACCCCTGAGAGTAGTACGTCCTATAAACAGACATTTGACTTTTAGTAGAAGTGTAGTTCTTCATTAGAAGGGGACATATTAATCTATAATGTCACAGAAAGTGGTTGTATTTCTCCTATACTTATCAGTTATATCTAAACCATTTACAAAGTGCTTTCCCATGCATGGTCATCAAGATGACAAAGCTACTATGATAAGTTGACTAACTTCCAATTGACTCTCCAATTTCTTCAAATCTCTGTTCAAATATCACCTTATCAAAAAAAAACCTAACCACCCTATTATTACAGCAATCTGTCCACCTCATGACACATCACATCTTCCCTACACTACACTCTTTCTTTAAAACATTCTCTTCTCATAGGGATCCTCATTCAGTAGAACTCTATGGACCTTCTCCTCAGTCAACCTAAGTTGGTCAAGGGCCTCAGCAGCTCTGGTTTGAAATTTGTGGCTACATCTAGTCAGAGAACTTGCCTTCTGCAGCTATTTATAGTGAAATACCAAGTATGTCATGGAGCCAGGGGACTCCTGCTCTCTGACTTTGGTTTGCGAACTCCCTGGTGGCTTTGCCAAACTAGAGTTATATTTACTCTTGACTCAGAATACCTGCATGGCTTCCCCAAACCTTCTCCCACCTCCTCTTTCCTCTCCCTTCTTTCCTTTAGGGAACTCCTCACATTTTCAATCCCAGTTTTATTTATTCCTGAGAAGTGCTAGACTATACCCTCTAACTTTTGTTTACAAAGGTGCTAAATCCATGTGTTCTTATGTTTATATTATTTTCTTTCTTTACTAGATGATATACTTAACTATATCCTAGTCACTGATGAAGCCCAAGCATCTAAAAGGTGACAGTGATTGTGAGTTAAATAATGCCCATTTATAAATGAGAAATTGAGGCACAGAGAGTTTGTTTGTTTTGTTCTGGGATTACATCCAGAGGTGCTCAGAGCTACTTCTAATTCTGTGCTCAAGGATCACTCCTGGCAGACCTAGGGGAACTTGTGTAGTGCTGGAGATCAAACCTTGGATAGCTATGTGCAAGGCAAAAGCTCTATTCACTGTACTATCAATGAGGCCCCATCAGAGAGCTAGTTGGGAAAGTCCTGAGAAACTTAATCAGTAAATATTAAAGTGGATATAAAACACTTCCTTGGCTCTAAAGTGATGATCTTTCTTCTTTCTTGCATCTTTTCTATTACTTCTATACATTTTCCCCATTTCGTTTTGTTTCTCAACACATGGGTCTTTCTCTTTTGTGCCTCTCTCAAAATGCTGTTTACCCATCATCGTGTGTTTAGTTATTTTGGAGTGTGTGTGTGACATATGTGGTTGGTGTGTGTGATGGTGGTATGTGTGAGTAGTATATGTAGTGATGAGATGAGTGGTATATTATAGGGTGTCTGTGTGTTGTGTAGTGTGTGTGGTATGTGTGTGGTATGTCTGGTTCATGTACTCATCTGTAATCACATTATAGTTGAGGTAATCTGGTGTGTCATTCATTCTGGACTGTGAGTCTCAGCATGTGGAGGGAGATGAGATACGGACTTAAATAAAAGGCAGCCATGAGTGTATAGAACTGGAAAAAAGCCCTGAGAAGTATAAAGTCTGCCTAGGGAAGGAAGTCTAGAGCAAATGTCACCAGGCAGCATCAAATGACTTAAACCTTGAGTCCCTGGCTTGGAATTGGGCTCTTGCCCTTACCAAAGCTGAGAGCATCCTTTCATTTCCTGAACTGTCATCTCTTCTTGAAGAAATCTAGCTCATCATTGTTCACAGCCATAAAGATCAAATGTCATGACAGGCAGGAAAGTGCTTTCTAAGTAGAATCAAATGTGCATGTCCTTATTCAGATGGAGCTGATACAAGAACCCATGCCAGGGCTGGATTTGTCCTAGTGACTTTGGCCTCAGATGCTGCTGCCCATCTGAGTAGCTACAAAGAGGAAATACCTTCAGCCTGAGGGATCTGAGTGGCCCTGAAGGATTTCCGAGCAGCAAGTGTGGGAGAGATGGTGAAACAGGTGCCTGATGAAAACCTTCCTGGAGTGTGGGATCCATTTCCATATGTCGATACAATTTATGATAGCTCTTAAGTGCACACCTGGGAAGGGAGTGCATATGGCATGTAAAGACAGCATATAGAGCAGAATAATTTAAGAATAAGGGACAGCAGTCTAAGCCATCAGCACTGAGAACTGCAGCAGTCATAAGCCATGTGTCAGGAGCAAAAGGCACAGCTCCTACCCAGAGCCCTGGTAGGTGTGAGAGCCTTTATCATGTGCCCTTGTGGGGGAAAAACAGTAGTCTATGCAAAAATATGTGCGCATTGCCCCTTTAAAACCCCATTGGAGGAGAAATGTCAAGTGTAGCCAAAGACTGGCTTCATGTGTGCTATCCTGCCCAGCCGACATAGTCATTCAAAGACACTGACAGCCACCTGGTGGCAGAAACCTTCTAACCCTATTGAAATGTGCTCATTGAACCTCCAGGGTTGCTCTAAGAAGTCTCTACTGGTCTACACACAGGCAGAGTCTTGCATCTATTTCCACACTAAGGAGAGAAACTTAAATGCCTGTGATGAGACTTGGGAGATAATACAGGCTCTTGTGAACATGCCTTGCATGTACCAGACACCAGTTCAATTCCCAGTACCATGTTTCCCCCCAAGAAACACAGAATGTGATCCTGGAGGCCTCCAACTACTGTGAGACTCAAGTATTACTCCTTTATTGAACAACTCTTTCAATGAACCACAGACCTAATAAACCAAGAATTACTAGGTGTAGGTCCCTTTGAATCATCTGTGAAGCTTCACCAAAAAAGTCTATGGACATAAAAGATCACAGATGACTATATTTTCTCTAAAGGAGGAATGAGAAGAGACACTGAATGTAGTGATACCCTACTCCAAGTATACCAAAACCTATGTGTGCTGAGTTAATGGGAGAAGGGTATCTATCAGAGTATAAAATCTTCAATATGGCTGTTAGGAACCTTTGCTTACTCAACCCAGGTAAGAGTAAAGAGACATTTTTTCAGATACTTTGGAAAACAAAAGGTTCTGTGGATTAGGAAGATACTGTGATGGAAAAGGTACCTTTCATGAGGTCAATCTTTGTTCTATCTAGCATTATACATTCCCAAGTTTCACAGGTTGTAGTCATAAAGGCCCCTGAAAATGACAAGATGTAGATTGGTTCAGTGTCACAGGACCAATCAGTACTACATTCTCAGACTCTTGTACCAAACCACTCACCTGATAGGATGAGAATCATCTGAAGGGTCTCTGAGCACCATGTGGGTGGCCAAAATAAAAATAAGTATTGTGAAATGGGTGGGTTTTAGGGTTCATATGTTTGATTGTTCTAAGGTGAACCAATGGCCACAGGCTTCCTTCAATGCTGAGCTTCAATGTTCAGAGTACTCTGTCTCTTTAGGCATTTAATGAATGCTGAGTTTCTGAGTCTTAATTCCCTAATCTGCACAATAGGGAGAAAAACTGGAGGAGTCTGTCACAACTCAAGTCTTGGGAAATTCTGTTTATATAGCCCAAGTAAGATCACAACTAGCTTATCCAAGGAGAAGTATAGAATTTCAAGACATCACATTTTACAACCAACTCTTCAATTTTTTTCTAACTGATAAGATAAAATCATTACTAGCCTCAATTGTGCAACATTTATTCTCACCATTTATCCTCATAGTTGGGGCAAGCACAACTCCGGTCCTGTAACTCAGTTATACTATACTCTGTCTTTGCCCATTCTATGTTCTAGATTGGTGACCAGATATCCAGGCAGGAGGTAAGCCAGGCCCTTAATTTATTCTCTTGGTCATTTAATCCATTATTTACAGTGCTGTTACCAGAACCAGAAACTAGTTTAAACATTCCCTTTTCCATCCTTGCCTCTCATAAATATACATTTGGAAGGACTCTCAGAAGAATACTAGGACCTCTTTCAAACAAGAAGAATCAGAGATAAACAAATGGGATTACATCAAACTGAGAAGCTGCTGAACTTCAAAAGAAACAGCAACTAGGGTAAAAAGGTCATCCGTAGAATGGAAGAAACTATTCACCCAATACAATCAGATAAGGGGCTAATATCTAAGATATATAAGGTATTGACAGAACTTAACAAAAAAATTCTAACCCCATCAAAATGGGGAGAATAAATGAACAGACACTTTCTCAAAAAGAAATACAGGTGGCCCAAAGTCATGGGGAAAAATGTTCCACATCACTAATAATCTGGGAGATACAAACCAAAACAACAATGAGGTATCATCTCATGCCACAGAGATTGGCACACATCACAAAGAACAAGAACAACCACTACTGGACTGGATGTGAAAAGAAAAAATTCTCTACTTTGCCTTCAATGTTTAAAGAGTTACATAAGTGTTATGTCTTTAGATTGCTTTATGTGCTGCTAAGAAATATTATGTACTACAATCTGGGGACGTGAGGGACAAAGCAATTGTACATAGGCTCTGTTTTATTATTCTTAATGTTCTTTGGCTGAAAGTTCAAAGTTAAGATGTTAGCAATAGGACTACTGAGAATTCTCTTTATGGGTGATTGTCCTTCCACTGTAACTTTACCTTGTCCTCTTTTTTTGCATCTTTGTTCTCATAATTAAAAATAAAAAATTAATTAAAAAAAGAAAGAACTCTTATTCACTGCTGATGGGAATGCCATCTAGTCCAGCCTTTATGGAAAAACAAAATGGATAGTTCTTAAAAAAAAAACTAGACAATGATGGGGCTAGAGTGATGGCACAGCAATAGGGTGTTTGCCTTGCACAAGGCTGACCCAGGACTGACTGTGGTTCGATTCTCCAGTGTGCCATATGGTCTCCCAAGCCAGGATCAGTTTCTGAGCACATAGCCAGGAGTAACCCCTTATGTCAACAGGTGTACCCCACTCCAAAATAACTAGACAATGAGTTCCAATATGATTCAGTAATACCACTCCTAAGGATATACACACACACACACTCCTAAGGATATATAGGACCACAAAACCACAATACAATAATGCCCTCTGCACTTCTATGTTCATAACAATGCTATTTACAATAGCCAAATTCTGGAAACAACCCGATGCCTGATAACAGATGAATGGCTAAAGAAACTGCTACATCTACACAATGGAATACTATGCAGCTGTTAGGAAAAATGAAGTCTCCAAATTCACCTATATAAGGATGGAAATGGAGACTATTGTGTTGAATGAAATAAGTCAGAGAGAAATAGATAAACACCATATAATCTCATTCATCTATGAGATTTAATAAAAATAAAATACAGTATAGTAATAATATCCAGAGACAATAGAGATGAGGACCGGAAGAACCAGCCAATGTTATGAAGCTTACCACAAAGAGTGGTAAGTGCATTTAGAGAAATAACTACACTAACAACTACCATGGTGATGATTGAGAGAGAAATACAATGCCTGTCTTGAAGATAGGCAGGGGAATGAAGATGAGGAAAATGGGGAACATTGGTGGCAGAAAAGTTGCACTGGTAAAAGGGGAGTGTGCATTTTATGGTTGAAACCCAATTACAAACATGTTTGTAACAATGGTGCTTAAATAAAGAAATTATTTTTAATAAAAAAAATAAGAACATTAAGACCTCTTTATCTGACTCTGCGTCCTCTCTAAGGGTACAGGTGGATTAAGGGGAGAGGAGAGGTATGGGGAGACTGCTACCACAAGGTCATAGAAATGCTTCCCATCTCGGGACTAGTAGAAACACTTGCTAATGAAGACACAAATGGAAGTCCTGGTGGGGTTTTCCTGGTGTTCGATTCCTAGGAATTAGTCAGGGTCTCTGAGTGGATCAGAACCAGGAAAAGGAAAGCAATGAAACCTGATGAATCTTGAGCCTTGAGAGGTCCATTCTTTAACATCATAGTCATAAAGCTATCCATAAGCCCTTAGCACTTATTCTTGTCCAGGACTCTCCCCAGCAATGTCGCTGTCTGATATGCTCTCTGTTTAACCCCTCCCATTGAAAAGGCACTCTTCCCAGATAGCCTTTACGCAGTGGGACACATCTACAAGATAAACATTTCTTTAGGAAGGACTGGAGTGATAGTACAGAGGTAAGACACTTATCTTACATAAAACAAACTCAAGTTCAATCTCTGGCACCTTACATGGTTCCCCAAACCCTCCAGAAGTAATCTCTGAGAGCTAGGAGTCAACCCTGAGCAACACCATGTACAGCACACAAATTTTACATCACCCCCCCAAAAAACACTTTTCTAGGGATCTATATCAAAGCTATATTAAATGAATCTCCCTAAAACTCTCTTGGAATTTGATGAAATAAAATAAATGGAGTAGGGAGCAGAGCAATAGTACAGTGGGTAGGGGTGTTTGCCTTGCATATGTCCAACCTAGGTTCCATTCCCAGCATCTCATATTGTACCCGAGCCTGCCAGGAGTAATTCCTGAGTCCAAGCCAAGTCCCTTAGAACCACAAAATTAGAACCACAGAACCCTAGCACAACATGCAGAATTAGTGTTACGTGTGCCTAAGAAAAAAAGAAACAAAGTAATATGTTTTCATAATCCTTTCTTCCCATCCCCATAGCTCTCTGGCAGGGACATGGCTTTCTCCTGGGAAATTCCTTCCCAGTAATCCCACCTAATCCACCTAATACCTCTCCAGTAAAAAAAATACAAAGATAAATGACAGACAGAAGAACACTTTGGTGTCCCCCCTGGTATCTGATATTATAATTCTATGAGTAATATGAAGAGACAAATTTCTTTAAACTAAAAAAAAAAAATGGATGGTGAGAGGACTGCAACTGATCTGCAGTGAGGGACTGCCCTGGTCTGAACTTTGACCTCTCATTTTATTCAGAGAAAGTCATCAGGATGGGGTATTAACAGAAAAAAAAAATAGTGGCCATGAAAGAATCAAAATCTGGGTTCTGATGGCTTTGACAGCCAAAAACAACAAAATAAATAAACCATATAACCTCTATTAAGGGAAGTTGCAGATCTCTCCTGACTCATGGCCAGAGGTCATGGGTTTTAACTCAGGATCACAATGCCCCATAGATACTATTCCCTTCTAATCAGGAGAGTATAAAGACACTTAAGTCCTTCCTGTATGTTGAGCCACAGCCCACCTAGACCACATCACATAAACAGTCCTAGAAGTCAGAGGTGGAGTTCAGTTCTCTGAGAACCGCAAAGCACAGTGAGTGGTAAGAAGGACTTCCTTTTTTATGGACACATCTCATGTTCCCTACATTGCAAAGTGAGTGACAAACAGGCAGGACACTTCCAGGATTCAGAGCAGCCTCTATAGATTTCTTGGAAACTTGCCGGTGCGCATTTTTATCCTAGGTAGCTGACATATGCCATAGTCAAGTGGACAGCAGGGACTGGCAGATCTAAAGCCCCATAGGAACACAGAGGCCAGCATGACCACAGAGCCATGCTTTCTCCTCAAGATGAAAGGAGGCCTTGTTTGCAAGTCTGCCTTTGCAGATCCTGACTCCCGTTGGGTCCTCTCTGTGTTCTTTCTTTTTTTAAAAGCCTTCCTGTGTTCCTTTTCAGTTTTACGTCCAGAGGCAAAGAATACTGAAATTTGGAAGCATGAGTTTCATGTGGGTTCCAGATTCCCACTTAGAATAAATTCATACAAAAGACACTGCCACATCATGGACTGTAACATGAACAGAAAATGAACCTAGGCTTTATTTACATCTCTAAGATTTTTCTATATGTTATTAAAGCATAGCCTGGAGTGTCCTGACTAATATAAATTAAAAACGTTTTAGGCCTGATCGCTACCAAATGCCTTACAAACGGTTGCTGCTGTCCTGACCTACTGCTGTGAGTTTGGGGACCAACCCCACCCAGAAGCATCTGTGAAAGCTACATGATCAGAGGTGAGCTGGTACCACCTAAGAAGGATGGAGCCAGAGGATCCTGGCCACTCCACTTGTCTCTGCAGCTATACACATCTCCTAGTCAATGAACATGCACAACATGCAGAAAACATCATACCACAAGCACAACAATGGGGAAACAAAACAGGCCAACACCGTGCATAGAGAATAAAGATGGCAGCTCTGATGACCCGAGAAGTGCCAACTACCTATTTAGCCACTCAGATATAAAGTTTAGAGAAGAAATATGGAGGATGTTTATAGAACTCAAGAAAAATCTAGATCAAGCTGAACAAACCACAAATAAGAATCGAGAGGATATGAAATAGAAATCAGAAAACTCCAAACTGAAATAACAGGACTAAAAATTTTGGTATGCAAAATGAAAACCTCACTGGAAAGCCTCTCCAACAGAGTAACAGCAGATGAGGACTGAATCACTGAGCTGGAAGATGAGATGCATAACAACTCCTTACAACAAAAGAGATTTTAAACAGGTCTTTAAGCAAATGATCAGACAATGGAAAAAGTTCTCAAAGAATGTGAACAGATAAAAATATAAATCTTTGATAAACTCAACAGAAACAACACTAGAATCCCAGACAACCAGGAAGAAAATCCCCAAGAAGAATCAGCTGTCAAAGAAATTATTACAGAAAAACTCCCAGAACTAAAGGATGCCTACAACCTAATTCTGCATGCCTGAAGAGTACCAGCTAAAAGAAATCCCCCCAAAAAGTAACCCAAAGAAAATCTTCTGGGAAATTAGAAAATAATAAAAATTTAAAAATTGTGTGGGGAAAAAAAGCATCCCAAGCAACTAGACACAATGACAAACCCCATAGACAGGGATAGAATACTGAAACCATCAAGATCAGAAAGGAAAATTACATTTAAAGGAGAATTCTTAAGATTTACAGCAGACCTGTCACAAGAAACCCTCAGGGTCAGAAGGCAGTGTTGGGATATAGTGACAAAACTCAATGAAATGAAGGCTTCACCTAGAATACTGCACACAGCCAGACTCATGTTAGGGTTTGAAGAAAGTATACATAACTTCATGAATAAAAAAACAGCTCAGCAACTTTACAGACTCAAAACCAGACTTAAAGACAAGCTTAAAGGTCTACTTTATACAAGACAGACCAAAAGACACATCAAACTCCTCAACAAAAATAACACTAAATCTCATGACAATTATCTCTCTCAATGTCAATGGACTAAATGCATCAGTTAAGAGACAGCATAGAAAAATAGATCAAAAAGCTCTATACAACTTTCTGCTGCCTACAAGAAACACATCTGAATAGTCAGAACAAACATAGACTCAAAATAAAAAATTGGAGGACAATCATCCAAGCAAATAACTCCCTTAAAAAGCTGGGGTAGGCATAATAATATCAAATGACACAAACTTTAAACTTAAAAACGTTATAAGGTAAAAGGTGGACATTTTGTAATAATCAAGAGATATGTACAACAGGAAAAAATTACACTCCTAAAACTATATGCACCCAATGAGGGACAAGCAAAATATTTAATACAACTATTGACAAATCTGATATAAGACATAGATAGCAACACAATAATATGGGACACCTCAACACCACTTTGTCACTTCTTGATTGGTCAACCACGATGAAACCTAAAAAGAATATACTAGCTCTGAAAGGAGAAGTGTGGCTCTCCACCCACAGAAAACTGGATATACATTCTTCTCCAGTGCACATGGGTCATTCTTCAGGATAGACCACAAGCTGGTCTGTAGGGAATCTCTCCTCCAATGCCCTTACCAAGCTTCTTTTTGAGATGTTACTACCACCTGGATGCCTGGATGGTCAAACTTGCCCACACCTGGGATGAGCGGGCTATTTTGAATAAAGAATAAAAGGTGCTGGAAAGTAAAGAGACAAAGACACATGAAGAAAGAAGCAGCAAAGAGCAGAGAGCCAGAAGAGAATCATTGATAAGCTGTTGAGATAGCAGACCGCTTAGCAGAGAAGCACATGTGAGGAAATGTACATGTCAAAGAAAAGCCATTAAATAAAAAGAGCTGACTCTGACGAAACTTTGACTGCTTGTGAATTATTTCTCTGCTGTGATCCTGCTTCTTCAGACCCGCCAGCAGAAGGGGCTACAGGAGTGGTGCCTTGGGTGGCCGCACCCAATATGTGAACTTTATATTTTATATTTAAATCAACACTGGCCCATAAGATATACATCCATAAAATCAAGAGGAGAGAAACTGTACAAACTACCTTCTAATATCATAATGTACTAAAATTAGAAGTGAACAACAAACAGATACAAAGGAAAACTTTAACACCTGAAAATTGAACAGCTCACTATTAAACAATCAGTGGGTCAGAGATGAAATAATAAAGGAAATCAAAAGATGCCTGAAATCAAATGTGAATGAAGACACAAATTACAAAAATTTGTGGAACACAGAAAAAGTACTAAGAGGAAAATTTATAGCATTGTAAGCATATATAAAGAGGGAAGAAGGGACCTACATAAATAACTTAAAGACACAACTAGGAAAATTAAAAAGTGATAACAAAATGAAACAAAAATAGGCAGACAGAAGGAAATAACAAAGCTTAGAACAGAAATTAATAAAGTGGAAAACCAAAAAACAATTCAAGAGATCAATAAAAGAAAACTTGGTTCCTTGAAAAATTAAACCAGATCAATAAACCACTAGCAAAATTCACAAAGAAACTTAATAAGCTGAATTAGAGATGAAAAGGGGAAGATCACTATAGATAACACAGAGATACTTTGAGAAACTATGCCACAAAACAAGAGAATCTGGAGAAATGAATAAATTATTGAACTCTAATAATGTTCCATGATTGAATTGGGATGATAGCATATCTAAACAGATGCATCTTTATGGAGGAAATTAAAATGGTAATCAAAAGTCTTTCCCAAAACAAAAGCCCAGGTCAGGTGGATTCACTAACGAATTCTTTCAAACATTTGAAGAGGACATATGACCAACACTTTTTAGGCTCTTTCTGGAAATTGAAGAAACAGAAACACTCCCTAATAGGGTTTTTTTGTTATTGTTTTTTGTTTTTGCTTATGGGCCACACCCGATGATGCTCAGGGGTTACTTCTGGCTATGTACTCAGAAATGGCTCCTGGCTTGGAGTATCACATGGCATGCTGGGGGATCAAATAGCAATCCGTCGAAGGTTAGCGCATGCAAGGCAGATGCCCTACTGTTTGCACCACCGCTCTGGACCTTCCCACATCGTTTTTTTTTTTTATTACAAATATTTCACAGTAATATTTAAGGTACATAGTAACATTGCATCAGGGACATTCCCACCACCAGTGTTGTCCTCTCTCCAACTTTGTTCCCAGCATGCATCCCATATCTCCCTCCTTTGCCCCCAAATTGCTAGCATAACTGGTCCCCTCTGTGTATAGTTTATTGTAGATTGGGTATCGATTCTGTTGTTGTTGACTTTGGATTTGGTGTTTAAGTCTGGTCATTTTTCTACTCAATGTTCATATGACTGTTTGGTCTTGGTACCACCCATTTTTTCCCCTCAACTTATGAGGCAGAACAAGATGATTCAAGTTATGTGGTTCTGTTTGACAAAAAAGAAAAGGAAAAAAATGAACAAAGAAAAAAAGGAAGAAAAAAAAACAAAAAATGGAGGAGTCCATTTAAAGGCTATAAATATCAATTTTAAAGAAAGGGAAAAAAGAAGAAAAACATAACAAAAAGGCAAAAAAATTACAAAAATTAAAAAGAAATAAAAAATAGCAACACAAAAAAACAAAAATCAAACAAAAACGGAAACAAGCAACTACAAATAAGCACCACAACAATAAAGACAACAACAAACAATAACCACAAGCACAAAATAAAAAGAAAAATAATCAATTGTACTTCTTTTTTTTTTTTGCATAGGCACAGTAAATATTGGGGAGATAGAAAGGTCTAAGAGATACAGGGCTTCTCTGCTCTTGAATCATACTGTCATGGAAATAACTACAGTCTCTGTACATGCTTAGTTTCACATACCCAGGTCGTTTTTATGGTGCCAGGAAACTTTCTGCTCAGTTGTGGATGATAAAATCAGGCCTCTGTAACTAGAGATCTTGGTATTTGCACAGGTCATAGGATAGAGCCTAGGATAGAGTTTTTCTTTATGATTCTAGAAGCTCTGTTCCATCACTGTTGTTGTCATCAGTTGTCATCAGTTTTCTGTAATTGGTGGTCTTGGTTTTTGCACTGCTCCTAGGATGAAGACTAGGATAGAGTCTTTCATTATGTTTCCAGAAGTTTTGCTTAATCACAATTGTCACAGTCAGACCTCTGGAATTAGAAATCTTGGTTATTATACAAATCCTAGGCTGAAGCCTAGGCTAGGGTCTTTCTTATTGGTTCCAGAATAAGTTCTGCCCAGTCATGGTTGTCAGTCAGTCTTCTGTCATTAGCAATCTTGGTTTTTACACAAATCAAAGGATGCTGTGTCTTCTAATTTCAACTTACCATTTGAGGTGATGAGATAGGACAACCTGCTCTTAGCTCAAGTTATTGTCGTTTCCTTGTTGTCAGGATGTCATGTAAAAACTAGCACAATATGGTGCAAGAGCAGTATTAGGAATGTTCCTGGAGGAGGGGTCAAAGGGGTTGTTCCTGATGCTATTACAGGAAGCTGTGTTGGTTTTATGTCTGAGATCTAGGGCTTGGGATTGGATGGTCACTGTCTGATCACATGGAATCTAAGTTGGGTCCACATGACACATGTTCATGTTCCCAAATAATTTTTATGAAGCTAACTTCATCCTGACACCAATACCAGACAGAGATGCTATAAAAAAAAGAAAACTACAGACTAGTATGCCTGATGAACACAGCTGAAAATATCCTCAACAAAATCCTAGCAAATAAAATTCAACACCTCATCAAGAAAGTCATGCATCATGACCAAATTGGTTTTATTCCAGAGATGCAAGGATGGTTTAACATATGTGAATCAATCAACATAATACACCATATCAACAAAAGAAAAAAATAAAAAGCATATGATCATATTAGTAGATGCAGAAAAAGCAATCAATAAGGTTCAACACCCATTCATGATCAAAACTCTCAATAAAATGGAAATAAAAGAAACTTTTTTTCAATATGTAGAAGACCATCTACCACAAGACAATGGCAAATATTATTCTCAATAGATATAAACTAAAAACCTTTCCTTTAAAATCTGGTACAAGACAAGGCTGCCTTCTCTCATCACTCCTATTCAACATAGTGCTGTAAGTTCTTGCCATAGTGATTAGGCAAGAAAAAGATATCAGGGGTATACAGATAGGAAAGGTAGAAATAAAGCTCTCATTGTTTGCAGATGACATGCTACTATATTTAGAAAACCCTAAAGACTAAAAAATATATTTATATAGCAAAGTATCAGACTATAAAATTAACACACAAAAATCAATGACCTTCTTATACACACATAAAGATAGAGAAAAAATGAACATTTAAAAAACAATAACATTTATATTAGCGCCACACAAACTCAAATACATTAGAGTTAAATAAAAAAGATGAAGGACCTATACAAACAAAACTACAAAACACTGCTTCAAGAAATAAAAAAGGACACAAGGAAATAGTACACTGATCATGATTGAGAGGATTAACATCATTAAAATGGCAATACCCCCCAAAGCATTATACATACTTAACACAATTCCTCTAAGGATACGAATGGCATTCTTCAAAGAAGTGGATCAAACACTCCTGAAATCCATTTGAAAAAACACACATGAATAGCTAAAGAAACTCTTAGGAAAAAGAAGAGGGGAGGCATCCCTTTTCCCAACTTTAAATTGTATTACAAAGCAAATAGTCATTAAAGTAGCATGGGATTAAAGACAGACTCTCAGCTCAGTGGAATAGACTTGCATACTCAGAGAATGCCCCCGGACATACAACCAATTAATTTTTTATAAAGAGGCCAGAAATGCAAAATAAAGCAATAAAATACTCTTCAACAAGTGGTGTTGGGAAACTGGTCAGCCACATGCAAAAAAAGCGAATTCAGACCTCCATCTAACATCATGCACAAAGTCGAATTCAAATGGATTAAAGAGCTTCATATCAGATCTGAAACCATAAGGTATATAGAAAAACATGTAAAAAAACACTCCATGACATTGAGACTAAAGACATTTTTAAGGAGGAAAGACCATTGTCCTAACAAGTGGGAGCAGAGAAAAACAAATGGGAATATATTAAACTGAGCAGCTTCTATACCTCAAAAGAAATAGTGACTAGAATACAAAGGCCATCCACGGAATAGGAGAAACTATTCACCCAATACCCATCAGAGAAGGAGTTAATATCTAAAATATACAAGGTACTGACAGAATTTGACAAGGAAAAAAACATCTAACCCCATCAAAAAGTGGGAAGAAGAAATAAACATACATTTCTTCAAAGAAGAAACACAAATGATCAAAAGACACATGAAAAAGTGTTCCACATCACTAATCATCAAGGAGATGCAAATTAAGACAACAATGAGGTATCATCTCATGTCAAAGAGACTGGCACACATCACAAAGACAAGAGCAATCAGTGCTAGCAGGGATGTGCAGAGAAAGAAACTCTCACTCACTGCTGATGGGAATGCCATCTAGTCCAGGCTACCTCTCGGGCCCAATAAAACACTTTTCAATAATTAAAAAAAGACTGTAAGAGTGCCAAACAAAATAGACCATAACATAACAACACCAAGACATTTAGTAACCCAAATGGCAAAAAATAAAGAAGAGATTGACTCTTTAAAGCAGTAAGGAAGAAAAAAAAGACTCAGGTATAAAGGAAACAACGTAAGAATCAAACCAGATCTTCCATTTGAAACAATCAAGGCAAGAAGAGAGTGGAATGGCATATTCAAACTACTGAATGAAAGAAACTTTTAATCTAGAGTCTACTACCCAGTGAAACTCATTTATATAGAAGGGAGAGTTAAAAACATTCTTATAGAAAAAAGAACATGCAATATTTGTGCTCACTAAACCAACCCTAAATGAGCTACTCAAAGAGCAATTACACAAACTAAATCCTCAATTGTAACATCAACCCTGTATAATATAATGGCACCATTGCCCTTTCTGTCAATAGTTTCCTTAAATGTCAATGGATTAAACTCTCCCATCAAGAATGGATACAACTACTTAGATTGAGCAGGTGTCCAATCAACTGCTCTTTATAGATATCTATAATAATGTTATAATGCTTTTATCCACAGAAATGGGTGCAGAATGCATTTGGAAGCCATGGACTCTAGCTACAGTTCTCATTATAAGTAATTTTAATGTCTTAGATTTACTATGTCTGTAATAACTCCTTGATATTTTTGTTCGCAATGGAGCTTGGAGATATAAGTTGGTCACCCTGTTCCATATTGCAATGCTATACTATATTAGACTCAGAAGATAAGGCTCATTATGATAATGTCATGACAAAACTTCTAATCTCATTTTCTATTTGATTATGCTCACTAATATAATGTTTGTCTACAGATAGCAATGGAATATGCAACTGTGTGCCATGAACTCCTGTTATAGAGCTAATTCATTTAATATATTATTGTAATCTGTTTTCAATTGTGGGTAGTTTATCATTATACCATAATGATAATGATTTTAGATTGCTTTTAGGAAAAAAACCTGATTGCTTAAGACTCCACTTATAGTGCTCATTACCATAATCACTTAGTTTTCCAGACCTAAAAATTATGATTGTTTTTAAGAATGCTCTATACACAATTCAACTCATGAAGCCTTTCTTCAGTAAAATTTACCCTCACCAATCATGATTGGCCTAGAAAATGGAAAACTTTTCCATCTGAATTATTGGACACATATATATATATATATATATATATATATATATATATATATATATATATAATCATTCTGTCCCATTTCACCTGGATCAATCCTTAAGGTCTGTCTATGTGTGCACATGAGTGTATGTGTCGGCCATCTTAATGTCTGTACAATGTCGGTCTGTAATATATATAATGTCTATTTTGTACATTGGCCTTCTCCCTTGCATATATATAAAACCTCTTTTCCCCTATTTGCTTACCACACTACAAATTCTTTCCTAGTCCTTCACTCTCTCTCTCCCCTTCTGTTATTTTCCCCCATTTAATTCTTTTTACCCTCAGTTCTTAACTCCTCATGAAGCAGAACATTCCCCACACCCAGCCAGCTGCCAACCAGCTCCAAAGATAGATTCTCAGCCTGAGAAGAAGCTGATACTCCACAGTGATCTATTTCTCAGTGATCCATTTTCCCTACCTCCCTTTGCTGTGGACTGTTGCTTGCTAACAGATTAAGTTTCTGAAAAGCCCCAGCTCTAGGACATTTCTTGATATATGACTGCTGGGAGCCATATTTTAGACTTCACAAGACCAAATCACAGGCTGAATGTGTTCTCTGGATTTTATCCCCCTCAGACTATTTCAAAAGACTTAAAGGGGAGATGTATATATCTTCTGAATCTTTCTTTAAATGTATCTCCTTAATAGGTATAGTTCTTACTGTATATCTTCTTATGTAGCTGCAATTTCCATTTTGGCAGGTCTGTTTAGTAAGAAATTCTAGTAGATAAGTTCCTCTAGTGTTCTGAGTTCGTGTTAGAACTAGGTTGTAGGGAATTATTTAACTTGTTATTTTTACCCCATATGTACCAGTAGTACCATGCACATTTTTCCTTTTTGCATAGGTACATTAAAATGGTGAAATATTATGTGTACAAACAAGTTCTTATCTAATAGAGATAGGAATACATGAATTTTATATTGCACTGAGGCCTTATACCCTAAACACTTGTCATAGTGCCTTGGCTTAGGCTTCATAAGATTGGCCATTGGCCATTCACCCCTGAACCTTGGACCCCATTTATGGAAACATCACGATTTTCTACACTAGCACCAGGAATCAGTCTCCTACCAGGGAAGACCCTAATACTGCTCTGACATCGACTTACTCTAGAGTGGTTTCATATGACACCCTGATAACTCGGTAACAGCAACAACCTGCTTTCAGGGAAGGGTTCTCTGCATTGCCACCTAATTGTGAGATGAAACTAGAAGACACTCTGCATCACCCTGAATTCAACATAGAATCTGTACAGAAACCAGAATCTCTAACTACAGAAACCTGATAGCAACAACTTTGATTGTGAAGAGCTTTTACTGGAACCACAGAGAAAGACTTTGGGGTTAGACCACTTAGCATGTCTGAAGCCTGAAATTAGCTATATGCCAGGATACTTCATGGGTAAGGTTTCCCTGTTTCAAGGCCAAATGTTTTTCCTTTATATTTTCCCAAATTTTGCTGTGCCTATGCAAACAACAACTACCATACACACACCTTTTTTATTGTATTTTTATCTCTTATTTTTTAAAAACAAGAACTTACTAGATCTTCTGCTATTGTATTAATGACTTTATTGGAGATACAATAATTTTCGCAATAATACTTGCTACTGAGCTTTTTCTTTCATCTTCTCTTCCATTTTATTTTTTAGTTTTTCTTTCTATTTTCTTTCCATTTTTCTCAATAACTTTGCTTTCCCTTGTCTTGAAACAAATGTATTATGATCATTTTTTGTCAATTATGTGATGTGTTTTCTTTAAATAAAAAATTAATAAAATAGAAACACCCAAGGCTCTGTTTGCCTCTGAGAAGAGGGATTTAATTATTTGCCCAGGGCCCAAAAAGAACAATTGCCCCTGTGTGTCCCATCAAGGTACAGTCACCATTACTTCCAGGCAATCTCTCAATAATTTGGAAGGTCCTGAAACCTGCCACTCTTTTGGTTAGCATGAACAGCAATGTTTGTGCCTTAAACATGGAAACTCAGGTTGATCCACCAGGCCAGTGAATACCATGTCCAGTAAGTTAGTCCTATCACTATCTCCCAATACTCAAATTCCAGCAAGCCTCTTGGACTTGAGAGATTCCAGGAGGACATGGAGCATCTATGATGCATATTTGGTTGCCTGAATCTCAGTACAGCGACCACAGGGCACCAGAGTCGTCCTTAATGCACCAGAACCTTTTCTGCACCACCTAAAAAGACTTCCGTATTTACTTCAGGACCCAGCATCTCTAATTATTCTTTGTGTGAAACTAAGGTGGCACAGGCCTCGTCTAGGTCCAGAACCCAAAGCAATCCAGGGATTTCAACAGGCTCATATGTCATGACATCCAGCACTGCCCAGCCACAAGAGTCCCAGTCTCATAACAACAGCCCATCATAGCCATGAGAGTTTTCTGCAGGCACAGTTATGTCTATGCACCACTGAACAGGGCCCCCCAACCTTAACTGTCATATATCATGTTGTAACAAAGAGCCTGTCTGTTAAAATGTGATTGCCACAGCAAATTTTACACTGAATCCAGAGGTCTCTCCTAGACATGGTGGCCCATCTCCTGGAAGAACTATTGCCAAAACCGTGGTGACCTTGAACCCCAACACCACTGCCCCTTTCTTGGCCCAATTCCACAAAAGGGTAAAGAGAATGAAGACATTAGTAATGTGGGGCATTTTCTCATGTGCCTTTTGGTCATTTGTATTTCTTCTTTGTCAAAGTGTCTGTCCATTTCTTCTCCCCATTTTTTGATGAGTTTAGATGTTTTTTTCTTGTAAAGTTCTGTCAGTGCCTTATATATTTTGGATATTAGCCCCTTATCTGAAGGGTATTGGGCAAATAGTTTCTCCCACTCAGTGGGTGGCTCTTGTATCCTAATCATCAGGGAGATGCAAATCAAAACAACTATGAGGTACCACCTCACACCACAGAGACTGGCACACATCACAAAGAATGAGAACAAGCAGTGTTGGCAGGAATGTAGAGAGAAAGAAACTCTTATCCACTGCTGGTGGAAATGCCGTCTAGTCCAACCTTTATGGAAAGTGATATGGAGATTCCTCCAAAAGCTGGAAATTGAACTCCCATACGACCCAGCTATACAACTCCTAGGAATATACCCTAGGAACACAAAAATACAATACAAAAATCCCCTCCTTACATTTATATTCATTACAGCACTATTTACCATAGCAAGACTCTGGAAACAACCAAGATGTTCTTCAACAGATGAATGGCTAAAGAAACTGTGGAACATATACACAATGGAGTATGATGCAGCCATCAAGAGAGATGAAGTCATGAAATTTTCCTATACATGGATGTATATGGAATCTATTATGTTGAGTGAAATAAGTCAGAGAGAGAGGGAGAAAGATGCAGAATGGTCTCACTAATCTATGGGTGTTAAGAAAAATGAAAGACATTCTTGCAATAGTATTCAGAGACAAAAGAAAGGAGGGCTAGAAGCTCCAGCTCACCTCATGAAGCTCACCACAAAGAGTGATGAGTTTAGTTAAAGAAATAACTACATTGAGAACTATTCTAACATTGAGAATGTATAAGGGAAATAGAAAGCCTGTCTAGAGTACAGGCAGGGGTGAGTGGGGAGGAGAGAGATTTGGGACATTGGTGATGGGAATGTTGCACTGGTGATGGGGGATGTACTCTGACATGACTGAAACCCAACCACAATCATGTTTGTAATGAAGATGTTTAAATAAAATTATTTTTAAAAAAATATTATTATGTAATGGCACATTTTTACTATAAAAAGTGATAAAAAATTAAATATTTATTAATTCATAAGGTTAATGAAGTTTATGGGGCTGGTAAGAAAAAGAGTATGAAGACATGACTGGAGAACTGGCCTCACTCATTGATAGAGAGGTGCAGGACAATATTATAGTCTAGCCTGAGCAATAAACTCCCTGTGTGAGATACTGGTGTGTTCTTCAACCCTGGACTGACTTGTCCTGGAATAATCTACATACTCTAAGAGACATTCCTTCCCACTCCATGCATAATCTCTCCAAAACTATTTTCTCATCACAGATAGTTCAGCTGGCTCCCTCCAGTTCTGGGGAAGATGGGGGAAGAATCACCCTCTGAAGCCCGCCAGGACTGGCCACCCAAAAGACTCTACCTCTTCCTTTTGATCAGGCAACCTGATCTAGCAAAAGTTATCTCAATAAAATTGTTTCTTTGTGCATAAAAATATGAGAGGGGTTTATTTAACATCCATTGGAACTATGCCTATAGATAATTACAAATTATAGTTATCAGCTTTACAATTTGAAGAACTATAGAGTAATATAAAAATGACTATTTGAAGGCTACAATTTAAGAACATAATGTTTTGTCATCTATTTTATCTCTGACTCTCATTTCTATTCTTTTGCTGTTTTCCAGTACTATTGGTGTGAGGTGAAAGGTCATTGATTTGATTTCCATTTCCACCTTGCATGATGAAGAGCACTTTTTAATACACATATTGGCCACCTATTTAGTTCCTCACATTTATTTGATGGGATTGTTTAAGCAGTAGCTAATGCCACTAATATAAAACTGCCCTTCTAATATAAAAGTAATATGCTATTTATATTAGGATAGATTTCTTTTCACTCAAAAGTAATTACTTGAAATTGTATAGGCATCTATTATAATTTCATAAAAAACACATTCTACCTATGATTTTGACATTTTTCTGCTTAGCAGCATAAATATGTAAGACATTTATCTTTTCTTTATCAACATAACAAAACTAAGGGTTCACATGATAACACTAAACATAAATTCTCTGGAACTCATTATCCTTTCCTCTTCCTCTTCTTCATGTCCTGCTTATTGCACCAACTACCATTCCTGATGGTAGCCTAAATTTGGGGATTAGTTATCTTGCTCAGGAAACAGAATTCTGCTTTCAGAATTCTGATTTCAGAAATCTAGACTACTAGATTTTCTTTTCCCCATAATATTGTGTGTGCTAGATTATCACAGAACTCAAAATACTATCAATTATCTCTGTAGTCCTTTAAGTTTAATAGATTTAATATTTTCTACAAACACTTCTAAATTCCTATATTCCAAACTTTAACTAGTTGAGTGAGTACTAGTGGTCCAAATAAAGACCTTAATGTTTATGAGGCTTAGGGTATATAGCAAAAGCACACAGATAAGAAGGCCGTTGCAGAAGAACGAAGTTAATTTATTTTTTAGAGTTCTGGCAAGAAGAAAGGAAAGGACAGAAAAGGAAGGAAGTATGTAAGGAAGGAAGAAAGGAAAGAAGGATAGCAGGAAGGAAGGAAAGAAGTAACGAAGAAAAGAAAGAACAAAGGAATGAAGGAAAAATTGTAGAGCACTAAAATGTTTGTTACAATCTGTTGCTTTCTAATTCTTGGAAAAGTGGTCTCCCCCGTAGGGAATCCTGACAACACTCCATTAGCCAGAGTGTCCAAGTAACCAGAAAGCCCCAGGGATATTCAGTTGGGAAGCTTAATGATGATGAATCTTGTCCATATTTCTTATGATTTAACAACTGGTTTATTATGTAGGATGCTCTGGGTAACTCCTGGGAAACTATTTAAACAAATAATATGCAGTTAAATGATCTAATAGAACAAGTGTTGTCAGGTTCTTGGAAGAGAATCATGATCTGAAACTATTCATAGATTCTCAGAATTGGAAGTTACTTTCAAAATATTCTAATAAAATCCCTTCATTACAGTGAAGTGTGAACCAGATCCTAAAAAGGTTAAGGAACTTGCCCAAGGTCAATATTTGCAATCTTTATATATACAGTTACCATCAAAGGGTTGATGCCTATTCCAGCACACAAAAACACTGTAATATCTTTATACCTGATGTGATATTTAGTAACATAGACTATTGAACAAACAAATTATATGATTTCTTGTAAGTATAAGAGGAAAACCATGGAAGATGAAGCAAGAAAATGATAAATGAGGGTCGATTCACATTTTCACAGCACTTACCCATAGTTATCTTCTACTATAAAACAGAACAAAAAACGTTAATACCACATAATTTTAGCACCTTGGTATGAGAGTTATCTAAGTAAAATAAAAATAATTACTTTAGAAGGTAAGTAAAAATTAAGAGAGTGGAGGTAGAATAGGATCTCTTAATTTCCTTATAATAATAAGCATGCAAACTTGAATTCTCTGAAATGAAAAAGAAACTAAAAATAACACTTGAATATATTTTCTAAGACCTGTTGATAATGCTTTCAGTAGCCCATGACCTTGGACAAGGGTCTTCATATCTCTGAGCCTGGTCCACCAGAAAACTCTTCGGAGTCTGCCAGCTATGTAGTTCCTGCAAAGGAAACTGGCTTTATGAAGTAATTTCTTATAAAAAGTTGCTGTAGCTTATGCCTCAGTGTTGAACAAAAACATAAGTCTTTACATTGATGTTAGGAATCAACCAAAAATTAACTGAGTATGGGAGTGACCAATTACTTCAGTGATAAAAGGCATAAGACCAGCACACTATTCCGAGCAACTGTCTGGGCTGCCTAATTGTGAGGTATGGTAAACTCAGTTAAGTATCAATCCAAGACCCTTTCTTCTTCCTAAAAGAGTCTAGTTTTGTTCAAGGGCCCACTCTCCCTCACTTAACTTGTGAGCCTTTTGACAATATTCTGAATAAATTAACTCAATGTAGATGGTCTCTTCTCCATGGAAAGCATTTATTTTAATAACTTGGGTTTGTGTACATGAAATCTCCCTAAAACTTTTATTTGTCCAGAAATGGCCACAAGACTTACGTATGCCAATAAAGTAGAAGGGAAGAACTAATTTTTTTACCAACCAAAAAGCAAAAGCAAATTTATTTCTTACAAGATTGAAGGTAGATAAAGAGTTGTCTATTGTTCAAAAATTTCTTTGTTTATTTATTAATAATTTTTATTTTGACCAAAGTAGATTAAAAAGTATTCTCAGTAGTATTTTAGGTACATAGTGACATTGAATCAGGGGCATTCCCACCACCAATGTTGTCTTCCCTCCACCCCAGTCCCCAGCATACATTCCATATCGCCCCTCTTTTGCCCCCCAGGCTGCTAGTATAAGTGGTCCCTAGATGGGAAGAACATTTAAGGAAGAAACATCATTCTATGTTTTCACTGTTCTCCTCTACATTTGATAAGAAAATATATTTGCTTCCCCTGCTGCTGATAACCATCTTGAAACTACAAGGAATTATTCCTTAAGCTCAAACCAATGTCGAAGAATAAAGAAACTATGAAAACAACCCAGACAAACACATCTTGTTTATTGTCCATAATCTATCTCTAGACTTCCTTTATGTGAGATTTTAATGTATCTACCAATTTCATCATGTATGAGACTGTTCTTGCAGTAGGAAATATCATAACCAATTGGTGAGAGCAACTAAAATTCACATACAATAAGGCACAGGTCATGTTTCATCCTAAATAAGATTGAAAGTTTGCTTTTATGCATCACAGTTCTGCAAGAGGGTCTCATGTGCCATGAAAAAGTAGATAATTCATAACTCTTTCCTCCGAGTCTCTAGAGCAAACCTAAAGAATCAAAATCTGGGGCCGGCAAAGTGGCACTAGAGGTAAGGTGTCTGTCTTGCAAGCGCTAGCCAAGGAAAGGACCACGGTTCGACCCTCCGGCGTCCCATATGGTTCCCCCAAGCCAGGGGCAATTTCTGAGCACATAGCCAGGAGTAACCCCTGAGCATCAAAAGGGTGTGGCCTGAAAAACCAAAAAAAATAAAAAAGAATCAAAATCTGGCATAATCCGTGAAAAGTTTGGCTAGCACACTCTTTAATCTTCCCTTTCCAGGACCAAAGACTTATTCACCAGAAAATTCATACAAATTAAAAAGTATGGAGAAAGACTGGAGGTGGGGAAATCATAAAAAAAATTAAAAAGCATTACTCTTCAGCTTCGCATTATGAACTAGAATGAACAAGAACTACAGTCCTTCTTTAATATCATTAACTGTGGAACTCTCACAGTCCATTCCAGAGTCAAGATAATGTCAGAATTTAGCAAGCTTTCTTCCCAGAGAACCTCTACATAAGTGCAGGACAGAAAATGGGGCAACTCTTCATGGGAAAGGCATGTCTAAATATGCAATGCTTCCTTCTCATCCTTAATTAAGCCTTCTAGTCAGGACTTCCTAGATAATAGTGACTTCAAAAGATTAACTCATAAGGAAGAATTCAACAACACTGCATGATGAAGACTGAGGAGCACACTCAAACTTCCTCCTTCTCATCAACAATGCTTGAGGAAATCACTTGTCCTGATTCCCAAAACTCCATCACCCAAATATTTTCCTATTTCCTTAGTACAGGATATGACATCATATTATTTGAATAAAGAAAAATTTGCAATAGAGAATCAACAAATTCACTTCAGATTACATATTCTTGGTTATAACATCTTCTAGAAAAGAATTCATGAGATGCCTAGAATTTAAGATTGAAGCCAAATAGTATATCTCGGGCTTACGTATCTGAAACTATTCCATCAAACTACCTGTCTCGCAGTTTTGAGCCAGAATCAGAGGATATAGATGAAGGTGGGAAATGAAGCATAATTATATGTCTCATTCTTATTTACTTAAATAGTATGAAAAGATTTCTTGGTATTTTTCTCTCTCCTTTCTCATCATTTCCCTTGACCTTGTTTTGCTGACTCTATTTCTCTGTGTCTGTCTTTCTCTCCCACTCTCCCTTAATCCCTCTCTCTTTCTCCTGTGGTAGAAGAAGGGGGAAGGGGACTTTCCATTTAGTCTGCCTTCCATGTTTTACCTCCAACTTCAGCATTCTCAGAGACTTGTGGGGGCCTCTTTATTTTTCCCTACTTGGGGAAGACAACCCAGACCTTTAGAAATGATCCCAGCCTGCAAGAAATAGTCTCCAAGGGCAGTCAGGGGGTTGTATCTTTCACCAGTACTTGTTCTTGTTCTCTCTCCTAGGAACAGCTGTGGCAGGTATTAAGAAAGGACCTGGGCAGTTCAGCAGCAGGTCAGAGCAGCCCCATGTGCATCCTACGAGCTACATTTGTTCTCAGGCAGACCTTCCCACTTCCCTAAGGAATTAGGGTACATGTCAGCCAGTTCCACCTGGATCCTGCTAAGCCTCAGAATGCACAAGCAAAAGGGGGTGGGGGGAGAATCACTAGTCCATAGCTTTAAGAAAGCATGTGTTCTCTTTCCATTCTGTGCCTTTTGCTCTTTCAGTTTAGCTGATTAAAGTTCAAGTCAAAGTCAAGTCAAGGAAAGGGAGTTGGTAAAGGGATTCAGATTTCAGAGGCTAAATTGGCTACATGATCCTGGGTCAAGGATTAGGTATTTGGACTCCAGAAACCCCAAAGCAAGGTGATAGACATAGAAATGGCAAAAAAGCACACTAGAGGAAAAAAAGTGATGTATGTATAGAGTTGAATAGCACAGGGAGAGTAGGCATAATGCAATTGTTCAGAGGGCTATGGCTTTAAGAAAGAATATAGTTATGAAGAAAGACATGTCTCCATCCAGAAGCAGAGAAGATTAGATATCAGATATACTTTCACCAACAAGCCTCCATCATGTCCTGATTAGTGCCCAACTTCATAACTTCTCTCTTACACAAAGTTTTTCAAACAGCCTAAAACACAAGACCCCTGTAATCCTACATGGAAGTCCTACCTGATGAAGGTTGGTGAAGACAAAAAAAAATTGTCTTTCATCTTTTATTAAATTATACAGTCAATAAATAATAACTAATTGAATGTCTCTGAGGAAGCTAGTTTTATTTTCTTGATTGTGTCTCATCAGATTGTAAGTTTTGGACCAAGATCTACTTTAATTTGTTCCTATGTCTCCAACCTCAGTACAGTACATAGTCATATAAGATCTCACAAACTGTTGAATGAATGAAAGGAATGATGCAACAGCTGTGGTGACAGAGAGTCACAACAGAAATATATGTTTTTATTTTCTTCAGATTTTCCTAACCATACTAGAATCAAACAAAGTGGCAGTGCTCATGGATGGTACAAATAGATGTCTTTGTGCTCCCAAGAAAAGAAACAAAAAAACTCTATAATTATATCACAAACTTAATCTTCTATCCTTTCTAATATACACTTAGCCTCAGTTAGGGCCCAATTGTACCAAAACATGCCAAATTTTAAAAAGTTTAGTGCTGGAGGTATAGGTAACAATTTCAGGGATGGTCTCACTACAATTTGGCAGAAAACTCTGAAATATAACAATTCACACAACTTATATTGGATCTAGTCAATGAACATAGCCCAGTAATCACCAGAAAATCAAAGGTAATTAAGGCATCCTTCCCAAAATCAATAGATTCCACATAAATACAAAACCAACTATTGTAAGTTTAAAAAACCTAAAGATCAATGTTGGGGGTTTAGGGAAAGAGAATTAGGAAAAACCAGGTGAGTGGCATTAAACATTGAGGTACTTCTCTATTGTTTCTAGTACTTGTGCAGAGATGGGGATGTAAAAGGCTTTCTAAGAGAAGGAAAAATACTCAACAAAGATGGGAAATGCATAATGAACTTTTTTCTTTCAGTTGTAGTTCAAACCAGGATAAAATGTCAATAATAGTGTATGTGTCAATAATAATATATGGAGTTATACCAGCAATTCATAATTTTATTGAACTCTGACAAACAGGCAGGTACTCTTCATTTAGTCTCCATAACTTATTGAATAGGTGATAATAATCCTTCTGCTTTAGAAATTTGAGAAACTGAGCCAGAGAGATAGCATGGAGGTAAAGTGTTTGCTTTGCATGCAGAAGGACGAAGGTTCAAATCCCAGCATCCCATATGGTCCCCCGAGCCTGCCAGTAGCAATTTCTGAGCATAGAGCCAGGAGTAACCCCTGAGCACTGGTGGGTGTGACCTCCCCTCCCCTCCCCTCCAAAAAAAAAGAAATTTGAGCAACTGAGGCATGAAAAGTTAAAATAATTTGATCACACCTGAATATCTTTTAAGTGCTGAAACTAAGATTAAATTCAGATCACTTCATATTTCAGGTCCCAAAAGGAAAGCACTACAAGCCATACCAGAGAGCATGAACTTGGTTTTAGGTTCCTGAGACTTTATACTATTAGATATGCTATAGTTAATCTAAACCAGTGTCTAGGAGGAGTTGGAAGGGAGAGACCCAGGATAGAGTCTTCAGTTAGTAAGGTGGAGAGATTATTCTGCCAATTGTTCAAGATCTGCCTCCACCAAATTTTGGGACTCTTGAACATTTAAGATACAATAAACTTTCATGGCCAAGCCAAATGACTTCATATTCAAATTCCCATTCATTGGAATTCAATTAAATTCATTGAAATCTGTCCATTCTAACTTCTGGTTCTCTTAAATGTCAAATATTTAGGTGTCAAAAGTACTTATATTGTACATAAAGATAATACAGGTGGTAAAATACTTTCTTACTTGCAGCCAACCTGGATTTGAACTCTGATATGGTTTTCTGAACCCCACTTGAAATGATCCCTGAATGCAAAACCAGGAATAATTTCTGAGTCCCCCCCCCCCAAAAGATTCCTCTTATACTGATTGTCTGAAGTGTCAGGATCTACTCTAAAAGAATTCTAGAGAGGTTAAATAAGTTTAGGAAATCCTCTATACTGTCCTCCTTTAGGAGAATCATCACTGGAAATTATATATTAAAATTTCTGGTTACTCATATGGTTGAGACACATGCTGAATTTTGTATAGTCTGTGTTTTCCACTGCCCCAAACCAGAACACTGGCATTCTTGTAGCATCTACTTGCTTGCCTAAGGCACAAAGTCTGTGGCAACTCTAGAAAAATGTGCCTTAAGATATTATTCCTCTCACGTCGATACAATTCTTAGGAGGAATACTAATAGTTTCTAATTCATTAACTCTAGCATTCTTCCAAGTGTTGTCACAAATATCTTATAAGATTTGACACTTTCAAAAATATTTCTCAAATTCTTTCTTTAAAACATAATCCTGGGCAATTAGTTATGTAGGTATGTCTTCAAGAGTTAACGCATGGCTATTTTTTTTTTCAGATCAGAAAGGTAAAATATTCTACTATTAAAGAGACAGAGAAATACTTTTCTCAACAGATTTTATCAGTTTCTAAGAATTGCTTTAAATGTGCTTCTAATAATAAATGACAAAGAAGAATACTTCTGGGTCCCTGAAGAGGTCCTCTCCCAGACACTGATACTGATACCAAATACTTCCTAGTAAGGATTATTTTATAAGAAACCTGCTTAATCTAAAGAAAAACATTTTATTTTTTTAAGAAAGGACTTTTTTTAGGCAAGCATTTCAGTGGCTCAGTGACTTCCCAAGTCAGAAATTATTGAACAGAACAAAACCAAAGTTGTTCTTAACTTAAAAGACCTGTAACCTGCTACATAGGATTTTAAAATACAAACATGTGAAAAGAAGAGAGGTGTTCTCTCCTTTCCCAAATCATGGGTGATTTCAACTCTCAGTTCTGTTCTGAATATTCTCTATCCCTCCTATCTCCTCTTGTATTCTTGGAATGTGTGGACCTTAAAATTTAAACTAGTGCAAGGCCCCACTCCAAACAGCTCCTGGAATAATGTTTCTCAAAAAATCTTTATCTTGTTTTTTTTTTATCTTGGTTTTTTAATCATAAATTATAAAATAGCACTGGGTTGCAGTGAGGATTTGATCCAGGACCACCACTCCCCCGCAACCCCAAATAAAGCAGAGAGGTGGTAAATGTGAACAGAGATTTGTGTCAGCTTTGCCAACAGCCAGAGCCAAATGTTATCAAAGTAGCTCCACAAGTTGGCCATGAAGGTCTTTGGGTCCCCGTGGAAACGCAAGAGTCTCAAAAAAACACAGGCTCACCCTCTGGAGCTTGTTTCTCTAGTACTGAAACCCATTCATCCCTCCTGGGATGTTTGGGACACCTGTGAGGCTGAATGGAAGACTCCTTCTCTTCTTTGCAGCTGTGGTCACAAAGCCCAGCAGGAGAGCAGGCACCAAGGAAAGGACTTTAGCCTGAGGGAAGATGTCAGAGGACCAGGAAACCAGTCTATGCTCCTGCCAAATGCCAAGTCCAGTAGCTTGAATCAAAACCATTCTGACCTCCAAGGCTCAGAGGTCACCATCTGGAAATAGAAAACCACCAAATAAATCACTGGGCCCCACAGTACTGTTGGACTCAGAAAAATAACTGGACAACCCCAAATCAGGCTTGAGTTCCCCTTTTGGCTGTGCTTATTTCTACTCCTTAAAAGGACAAAGGGTTTTAGTCCCAAATTGTGACTCTGAATAGACTGGAAGGAGAAAGGATTGTGGTGAGAAGTGAGGAGTTGCCTTTTCACGCGCGCGCGCGCGTGCGCGCGCGCACACACACACACACACACACACACACACACACACACACACACACTTTGCTTCCTCAGAAGCTGGCAGTGAGGCAGTGATCTGGGCCCAGCTGGCTGATACGTGAGTTGCCTTGTCTCCTGCAGAAGTACCTCCACCCCTCCTTTCTTTACCCTGCTTCTTCCGGCCTAGTGAGAAGCTATCCCTTCCCTCTCTTCCACCGATCTTTCCCAGGAGGACTCAGATGTCACCTGCAACATGAGCTTCTGTCTGGCCACCATGGCTGTGAACAGTTCCTAGAGGGAAGGCCTGATGAAGCAAAGGTGAGGCCAATGGGGATCTGCAGCTGAAAACATTTCTGTCCCCACTATTTGGTAGGAAGGGATGGGTAGCAAGAGGAAAAGCCCTTAATAGGATGGTTTATATTATCCCAAACCAGAATTCCTCTCAAACAGCTGTGTTTATACAACAGTGGAGAAGAAGGCAAAGGGTGAAGAAGCCCAGTGTCCTCAGCATGACACCACTCTGTCCTGTCTGTCAAAGGACAGATGCGTGGAGGTGCCTGAGCCAGGACAAGCCATTGTCTCTTTGTGATTGCATTTATTAGCTGGATCAATTCCCTTCATCCATTCTGCCTAAACCCCACTTCTTCCCAGAGCCCCTACTACTTTTTACAGAGCACACTTTTCCCAGAAACAGCAAGCATCTTTGGAGAAAGGCTAGATTTGGGGCATGTGTCCCCTGTTGCTAATCACTTTAATAGCACCCCTCACCCTGCTCCCATTTTTTGCCACAGAAAAGTCTGCAAGGAGGCACTGTGTCGTCCTTAAAGTGAATTTAAATACATCTAAGAAGAGATTAGCCCCCAAAGCCATTGCCCTATCACACAAAGGCCCCTTTCAGACCTACTCCAGTTGCTTGGAGGACCTGTAAGCAGATATTGAGAAACAAATTATCAGAACCCAAAAGCACAGGCTCTTCAGTAGCACAGCCAACACCACCTATTCTAGCAAGAGATGGGGAAAACTCAGCTACTCTCAACCTATACTTAGCTCCTCAGAACTCAGACTACATGGAGTCCCATAGGGCAGATGCCTCTCTCTTTTGTCAAGGAGATTTGTCCCTAAAAGAGTCCAGATGCTCAAGACCTCACCTGCTCTAGTGTTTTGCCACAGAGCTCCCCAACATTCTGTCTTTGGCCTCAGATGAGAGTCCCACTCATAGACACCCATCACCTTACCAGTAGATACCTGACTCAGCCTCTATTTTGATTCAGGCTTGAGTATTGTCTGCCACAGAAGCAGAGAGAAGGTCTGAATAGCTACTCTGCCATCAAGGCATTTCCGACTTAATAGAGGATAGACCCATAATGAGTCTTTTATGTTCCTCCAGAATTCAGCAAGATCTAAGAGTAAAGTCTGGAAAAAAGAGAAGCTCACCATCAGATAGATTGGGACCATCAGAAAAATATACAGCAGATATAGATCATTTTAAGCAGGCAGAGACAAGCAAAGGCAACAGAGCAGGTCAATCTGTTGCCCTGCGCAACGTCCAAGTTTTGTTCCCCAAAGGACCAGAGAACCTCAGTGTTAAAAGAGATTAAAGATAAGGGATCAGATTAATGAACAAGGATCAGATTATAAAGAATGTTCTGAGCCTGTGAGAAGTCTGGAGAGATGTGGCTTTCCAATGGTCTACATTGTTCTACAAATTTCTTTTTTTTTTTTCTTACAAATTTCTTGAGGGGGTTCAAACAAGAGACCTTACATCAGGCATGTATTTGAGAGCAGTTTCTCATGTAGATGTCCAAGGCTGGAGCAGAGTTAGAAAATGGTTTTAAGAGGCAGGAATTAGTACAGTGGCTAAAGCTCATGTCTAGTAAGTACCTGAATTCAATCTCTGGCACACATGGTCCCCCAAATGTCATCCAGTGAAAACTTGGAGGTCCCTGAGTATAAGAGGGTGTGTTATCCCTAGAAGCCCAATAACTCTCAGGCATTCATGAGTATGGCTAGCATCACAGAACCCAAGCAGTACCACATTCTCTAGCCTCAGTTCAATTGGGTGAAAATTACCAGTGGGGTACCTGGATCTCAATTGGGAGGCATATTATTGCAGCAATGAACAAAAGTAATTTTGAGAAACCAAAAAAGTCAATAATGTTTAGAGGGGAGGTGGTGGTAAAGCAGGGGTTCGAGAATACACTGAAGAGACAAAGAGAGAAATAAAGAAGTCACTTGACCTTAATCAGAGAAAGAGGGCAAGGAAAATAGAGGAATCAATAATTATTTGAGGGGCTGGAGCAATAGCACAGTGGGGAGAGTGTTTGCCTTGCATGTGACCAAACTGTATTCTATCCCCTGCATCCCATATGGTTTCCTGAATCTGCCAGGAGCAATTTATGAGAGCAGAACCAGGAATAACCCTTGAGCACTGCCAGGTGCTTTGCTATAACAAACAAACAAACAAACAAACAAGCAAACAAACAAAAGGAATTACTTGAGCCAAGATGACCCAAAGACAGCATACGGTTTTTCTGCCCCCAAAGCAGGAGTTTCAGAGAAAGAAGGATTTTAGGGAGGAATCTATCATCACCCGGTGCCATCTCAAGCCACTTAACCTCACCCCTGACTCCAGTCAAGAATACAACTACCATTTCTACACGAATTTTCAGTAGAGGCACGTGAATATACGTCACCTCTGACCTTTGCCCTCTCCCAGATGCTTTATCCAGGGCTCCCCTGGTCCATAGTGCATTGGATGGCGAAATAGTAGGGTGTTACACACAAAATTAGAGAATTAATGTCCAGCAGGTGTATAGAGGCTGGTCACTGGTGAGACAAATCCATCTCTGAAAATACCATCAGCAGGATTGTGCCCACGGTTATGTGAACAAGCCATCTTTGTTCTGCATCTTCCTCCTTCCTGTTTTTGTCTCATTTTTTCTCACTCATCTTGGGGATCATTCTCCCAAAAAAGTATTCACACGGGTGAGGATTAATTTTATTTGTAAACTTCACAGGACCGTGGTGTTCAGAGATGAGGTTAGAGATTATTTAGGATGTCTCTGTGATGATGTTTGGGGGATGGATTAATATTTAAATTGGCGAGTTTTGAGTAAAGTATGTTATTCCCTATTATGTGGGTGGGCCTCATTCAATTAGTTGAAAAACTAAATAGAATTTTTTAATTACTCTCTTCTAAGTAGAAGGGAATTTAGCAGATGGTCTTCTGTCTTACACTTCAGCATCTATTCCTTCCTGCTTCTCCAACTTGATGATTCATTCTGCCAATTTTGGACTTTCACTCACCAAAATGGCATGACTCAATTCTTTAAAAGAACTTACTTTCTATAGAAATTTAGCTGTTCTTGGTGTACTTTTCTGCAGAATCCTAATAATCCTAACCCCCTGTCTCAATCTCTCCTTTTTAGATAACGTAATACCTAAGACTGGGAAACTGATGTGGACACAGAGATTGGTGTAGGAGCAGGAAGTAAAAATGGACATATGACTGTGGGTTCAAACCAGAGAAGGGTAGACTTAGGAGACACTTGTGGGTAATAATAATCAAAACCCAAAAGATGGATGGAAGAGAAAGATGTGGGATATAGTTCCTTCAAAGACTAAAAATCAAATAATGCTTTTAGTTTTTTCATCTTCACCCAAAATAAACTCAGCTGCTTTGAACAAACTTACTCAAATGTTTTTTAAAAAAGAAAAAATTATTAAAATAAGCAAAATAGCATTGTATGCATAAAGGATACCATATGGGCTCTTGTATAGGTTTTAGCAGGGTTCCATTTTCAACTTGAAATGCTAAAAAACAATTGTACTCCTGCACCCAAGCATCCATCTTCTCCCTGCTCTCTACACTATCTATATAAGTGACCATTGTGGGCTCTATCTTCAGTTACTGAGATGTTTCCTTTTAAATCAAGCCAACCTCAAGTAGTAGAAGATATGACTTTTTCTTCTGACATAAAACTCTTAGTTTATGTTAGGTTCAGCTCTTTTCTGAGAATCCCAAGGTCCATTTTTTCCTCTGAACTAGCAGCCTCTGTGCGTACATCTATGTGTATATAAGGGTTGACCAGGTGTTCTTTGGGGACCTTAGCATCCTGACATTTATTTATCACATACTGCCTCCCAGCAATATCTCACTTTCAGGAAAGTATAACATTCCTTATACTCATCTCTTCAGCATTGGTGTCAGTCCCTTTGATCAGCTAACCAGCAGGTAATCAACCCAACACATACACAAATACACACCCTACCTCACACATGTGTATATCCCACACACATTTTACATATATATCTCATATCTCACACATCAGATGTAAGACCACACATACCAAACATAAACAGTACACATAATACTCACATATTCTCACACTTATACCACTTGATGAAATTCCCTTAGTAAATACCACATAAATTACCCACATATGTCATATGTAATATACATATCTATACATATCTACATATACCATATATACACATATCACCCCTCAGATAGCCATGTACACACACTACATTATTTTTTTCACCATTTCATGATCTGTTAATTTAGTCCCAGTTTCTTGCATGGTATTGCTTCCTAGTTCTTCATTTTTACCTGCATAGGAAGGTTCTAGAACAGATTTCACATGAACAGAAGAAAGGTTGCAAAGGAATAGAAGAAAGTTTTGAAAAAGAAAACTCAGGAAGAAGGGAAAGACAAAGAATAAAATGATGGATATAGAACAATAACCCCTCAGACTTAACTCTTTAAAAAAATAAAAAGCTATTTGTCTTCCACATGTTACCTCTTTCCTCAGCTATAGGGGAAAATCATTTTCTTTAGTTCTTAAAAGAATCTTAGCTCACTTTTATCTTTTAATTATCTGTACTTTAACATCTGTGCTATATGCAGTACTTCAACATCTGTGCCATATACAGCTTCTGACAGTTTTATGTTCCTTGTGCTGTACAAAACATCTATTGCCTATGTAGGCAACCCAAAATCTTAACAGCAATTTCCAGAGAAGGAAGCTGTTGCTTGCAGGACCATGCTCACTGACATAGCCCAGAAAGTGTCTATAGTCAAACAAATTAGTACACTTGCCCTGATCACTGATATAAAGAGCTTACCTACCCAACTTTACTATTTCTGTCTCCTATTTCTTTCTTCACAGGCTAAATTTACAAACCAATCCATTTAAACCATATTCCCAGTAAGGACCATCTGACCACTGGGTAGGAGGACATTTACTTGAGCCAAATAGGTAGTATGATGGTTAAGAAACTTGCCTTCAATACAGCTGGTAATGATTCAATCACCAGCACTGCTTATGGTACTCTGAGACTTCAAGAGTCACTACTGAGCCAGGAAAAACTCTGAGCATTATTGAATGTGGCCCTGGCCTTCCACCAAGTTATACTTGTACTGTACCATAGTCATTAAGGGCATTTTGTATATATAAATAAAAAAAACTTCTCATTCATTCATTTACTTCCCAGAGGACTTCAGCACTCTCACCACACCTCCAAACTCCATTTTAATACTACTTATACTATTATTTTAATTATATCTTCAGTTAATTTCTACATTGAGTCCCTTGAAATCATCCATTAGTTGAAATCAAATTTTTTCAAACACCCATTAATATGAATGTTTGATCTCCTATGAATCAAAAATACTTTAATACCATTCAAGATGCTGAATCCTTTCCAGAGGGATTTGATTTTTTTTTGAGGTGCATCCGATGAATCTATTATAATTATAGCCTTAGAAATGTATTTTGGGGGGACACACCCAGTGAAGCTCAGAGGTACTCTTGGCTATGCACTCAGAAATTGATCCTGGCTTGGGGGACCATATGGGATACTAGGGGATGGAACCACAGTCCATCCTAGACTAGCACTTGCAAGGCAAACACCTTACCTCTAGCGCCACCACTCTGGCTTGAGAAATGTACTTATTTTATTTTATTTTATTTATTCATTGGGGTTTTTTGGTCACCTAGAGGTGCTCAGGTATCATTCTCAGCTTTGTGTTCAGGAATAACTCCTGGCAGTGCTCCAGGGATGAGCTGTCATAAATTAAACCTGAGTTGACTGCAGGCAAGGTAAAGTCCAACCTACTGTACAATTTATCCAGTTCCACATTTCTTTCACTTTTAAATATAATCCATTCCTAGAAGATTCTCACAATAGTGTTGGCTGGTGGTAGTGTTAGTGGTGTTTAAAAACTACCAGGATTATGTCAAGCAAAACTGGGAACCAATACCTTTATGCTTAGCATGACTCGTGGATTAATAGGTATTATGACCAAAGACTTGCATATGCTAGGTATTCTCTACCTACCACATGAACTATCTTCCTAGCCTTCTTAGCAATATATTTGTAAATAATTAGACTCCAAATTAAAATTATTTTTGTCTAGTTGCTAGAGAATAGATGTTGTGTTATAGACATGAAACAACACAAATTTCCTTATACATCTCTATGAGAGCTCTTGAGTGAAAAGGTGACTTGTCAATGATTACCTATTGCTTGGGAAAATGACAATTTGCTTAATGTAGGGTTGCCACAAGCCTTTAGTTGTAAAAATTAAATAAATACAGTTAAGTTTCCTATAATGCACAATAAAATGATGTATGTCTGAATATCCAAATGTATTCACAAATGGTACTTTGATGCATTTCAAAATTACTAACCAGAATCATAATAAATAATTTCATTTCTTCCTTCTGTAACCATACTTTAGAAACAGAAACCACCATTTTCAGAATGACCTCTGAGTAAGCAGGCCCGGTGCAAACATATCCCAGACATAGGAATGGATAAGTAACTTCACAAACCACAAGGAAATCCAACACAAAGCTAGAGGCAACCTTCTCTGAAAATGTTGCCTAGTTACAGAGGAAATCCAGTTCTTTGGGAGGGGGGGGGGGGTTGAGCTACACCAAGTGACACTCAGGGATTATTCCTGGCTATGTGCTCAGAAATCCCTCCTGGCTTGGGGACCAAATGGGACACCGAGGATCAAACCCAGGTCCATCCTGGGTCAGCTGCATGCAAGGCAAATGCTCTACCACTGTGCTATTGCTCCAGTTCCAAGTTCGGTTCTTGAAACAGAGAGATGAACAATATATAAAGATTTGATTTAGGCCTAAATTTCCAAATTCTAAATGTATTTTAGCTTAGTAACATTCACCTATAATAGTGCATTGAAAGGGAAGAATATACTTGTCTGAAGGTTTGTATTCTAGAGAATCTAGTTAAAGTCACCTTCTTTCTAATTTATATCAACAGCCAGAGGAATTCCTTTAGGGAAGAATAATCTCTATTCATTTTGCTGTCCTATTTCCTCCCTCTTCTATATATCAAATGAGATATATTTCTTCAAGACAAGATATTTCTTCAAGAGAAGAGATGCCTCCAGCTATTATACCAATGAATTATACACCCTATTTTTCTTCTAATTTATTTTTATTTATGCCTGAACTTATAGTTTTATGATACTCTTGGTGAATTTATTAAAAAATAACTTGGATAAATTAAATATATGTATATGTATGGTTTGTGTTGATTTCCTGTGGTTTGGGGAGTCAATTATCCATGCATATACATGTATGTACATATATGTTTATGCATGTGTCTTTTTCAGGATATAGTAAGAGAAAAAATCTAATTCACATTGACCTTTTATCTGGGAAGCAAAGAAGCTGCAGACTGGTACTTTCCAGTCACAAGTTCACCCTTGGAGTATTTCCCAAAGTTTGATTTATGGGACATTTCAGTGTGGGATACTGAAAATTAAATGGCATTGCTCTAAAAAATGTGGGACCATGAAGGTTAAACCAAACTAAATAGTTTCCTTCACCAAATAAGATTTTTTTGTTGTTGTTGTTGTTTTTAGTGTAAATAATGTTACTCTCCAGGAAAAAGGATTGCAGCATTTTCAAATTTTAATAACAAATGATCCACTTTATCTCCAAGCATTTCATAGGATTGATAATATGAAAAACACTTAATTTCTATGCTTGGCAATCTGGCAGAAATTCTAGACATGCCATTTCCGACAAAATTTTTCTAGTCCAAATCTCAAAGTCCCTGTTGTAAACACCACAAGTTACTCTATTGACCCTTAGAAAGATTGAGTTTATCCATCATAAACTTTTTAGGCAAAATCTACCTTCCTCTACTATTTTCTTACATCATTCAGTGATATTTATTAATGATACATTCACTTGTTTTCCACAAAATGTCATTTCTCTCCCTGACTAATAACTACTTTTAAGTTGACTGTGAAAATCACAGCAGAAAGAAGAAACTGAGGTGCAACTCACCTTCCCAGCCTGCATCTTTCTCTACATGTTCCCATCTGTACCCAACACAACTGAGATCAGTATCACCCCTGGTCACAGTCAAAGCAGCCTTCTCTCTTTATCTTCCAAGGTTCCTTCAATTCACTTTTTATTCCTAGAATTAATAAAATGCAACCAGAAATGAGGCTTCCATGAATCCTGGAAGAAATGCTGCCGTCATTACATCAGATCTTGGAAGCAAAGGCTTCAGGAAGGCAAAGCAGACTAATGATTCCCAGCCTGGGGGTAATAAACAGAGGAAATGAGCTGCTGTAGAGGCCAAAGCTTCCACATAAATCCATATGTTGGGGGCTTGGATGGAGGACATGGTGGGGGACTATATTAGTGTGCTGAGGAAAGACAGGCTGTGTTGGAGAGATTTGGAAAAGTTAGCATATGTAGAAACCATAGACTAGCTCTTTTTCTTTACATAAGAAATACAGAGGTGCATAGTTTCAACCCAGCTTCCCTAGGCCACAGCATGAGTTGTGGTTGAGTTAAGGGAACTCTGGGATAATCATCTCAAAGCAAAATCTTCCTCCATCTCAGGCAAGCTAATTTGAACAAGAAGCTCTTATGAGTTATCTACAGCATCATTTCTCAACTAGATATCATATGGTCCCCTGTAAGACCCCAGGATATTCCAAGAGGGCACATATGAACATCACATAAATGGAAGATGGCATTGTGGTCAACTAAGAATAGGTAGAATGGTAAGTGTGGCACAGGAAGAAAACAAAGTCACAGGGGAGCCATGGTGAAAAACAAAAAGGTTTAGTTGAGACACACTAATATAGATGTTAAAGTGAACTACCCACATTTGAGAGTCTTGATATTATTAAGGAAATGAAAATTTAGTGTCTGAATATTTTTTATCCCATCCCCTGGATATGATTTTTAATCTGTATCTCTGCTTCTCCTCTTCTCTAAAAGCAGAACTGGGCAGTTAAGAAATAGAAAAAAAAATGGGGCCAGATCAGTGGCCCAGGGGTAGGACATTTGCCTTGCATGCAGCTGACCTAAGATGGACCATGGTTCGATACCCCAATGTCCCATATGATCCCCCAAGCCTGAAGCGATTTCTGAGTGCATAGCCAAGAGAAACCCCTGAGAGTCACCAGGTGTAGCTCAAAAACCAAAGGAAAAAATAAAATAGGAAAATATGATACTAATATTCTTAGGAAAATTGATAAACAATCCACCTTCTCTATTCTCCTATAACACTAAATTATTAAGCCAGAGACAATTTAATTAGAGGGAATAAGTATTGGTATATAGAATAAAGAAAAAGAGAATGAAGAGGAACTCTGAGCTAAATTCCTCCCTAAACAGTTTCTTTTAAGCATCTCAGACTAGCCTACAGAGAAAGAGCTAGCTCCTTTGTGAGCTTCATATTTGAATTTAAGTTTTCACTTTGATATACAGGGTATGGGAAAGGAGTCAGTCTCCAGGAATAAACTAATTGCCAGCTAATGAGAAAGATCAACAGGGTCCCAAGGAGTCCCTCAGATTCAGTGATCTGGAAAGCCTTTCTCGTACCTGACAACCATCCAAGCTCAGATCCACAGAGTCGGCACATGATGTTCTAAGCAAACCTAGCGTGGAGGGAGCCCTGAGCCAGAGTAAGTGATATCTCACAGGGAACAAGTGTTCCAGGAGAGTCATTCCAGTGTCAGTTCTTATTTCCTGTACTCCTGCAGAACTGGCATTCAGATGATCTTCTCAGCTCCAGATTTTGGAAAAATACAGCCAGAAATCAAAGCTTCCAGCCAATCCAGAATCCTCTTCTCACCATCCCCAGCCAGTGGAATCTGAGACGGTGCCCATTGAAGAAAATCTCACACACAGCATGTGTTTGATCAAAGGAGAGTAAGAGCAAGTATTACACTTTATAGTGATACCCTTCTCTCTCATTCAGGGGCTTTATGGTTTAAGACTTGAAGGCAAATAAGAGAGGAGAGACTGGTATCTCCCAGGTGTCATTTTAGTTGGGTTTGGTTTCATTTTGGGGTCTTCCTTGCAATACTAAGTAAGGGCCATCAGGCTACATCAGAGGTGCTAGAAAAGTTTTGTAGTGCCAAGAATAAAACTTGGGGTCCTGTGCATGCCAGACCACATATTCTAGTCCTCCAAGCAATCTCCTCAGCCCTGTATTTTTGTTTTTAAATCCAGTGTCCTAAACTATGCAAAATTAATAACAAAGACTTACAGTGAAAATCACTAATTATTTGGTCCCCCATGTCCTGGATCCAATAAAAATAGCAAATCTATACACATATATACATATATAAATATATATATACTTACATACACACACACACACATATATATATATATATATACACACACACACACACACACTACTTCAACTTTTGGCAAGTGTGTATTCATCAAAATTGTCTAGGAAGGGAAGGATTTTGCAGGTGGGACAAATTAAGAATTAGTAAGAAGCCATCCAGGTGGAACAGAAGTTTTTGCCTTTATTTTTGTGACCATGGATGGTGATTCCAAACTTTAACTCATATCTAATAGTCACACAATATTATCTGGCTCACTTGAGCTCTGTAGGATTTCCAGTCTTTCCACAAAGCAGCAAGACATTTTCTCTCCAGCAGCCTGAGGACCATATTTGTTCTACATACAAGGTAAGCTGGCTAGATCTGGGAGATGAATGAAATTACTTTCTCATCTCTGTGACTCAGAGACTTATGCTCGCCTGAGATCAGGAAAGTAGAAAAATACGCTGATGTAGAGTTGTAATCGACTTACAGATCTATTCAAAGAAATTTTTTCTCCAACCCATACCACAGGCACTGGGAGAATTCAGGGACCAAAAATATAAAAAATGCACAATTATTTCACATATTTTATAGAAGACTGAGAACATATGCAAGGTCCTCTTGATAATGCTCAATGGACACAGAATTTGTATTGCTGAGATAAATTGTCATTTACTGCACATAACTTAGGAACTGAGTTCAGTACTGGAACCCAAAAGGTTCTCTAGAACCAGTAATTAATAGCCTCTGAAGGCCCCAAAACATCTGACTAATTGTAATCCAAATCGCTAGCCTAGATCATCTTTTAGAGATCATCCACACTGGTTTATTCCCAAGAGGTCACATCACAATACAGAGTTTTGGGGGGCTAAAGACAACTTAAAATTTATATGAAGGGACCGGAGAGATAGTACCGTGGGTGGGCACTTGCTTTGCATGCAGCTGACCTAGATTCGAATTTCAGCATGCCATATGATTCCTCAAAGCCTGTCAGGAGTGATCTCTGAATTTATAGCCAGAAGTAAGCCCTAAGCACTATGGGAGGGAGAGAGGGAAGGAGGAAGTAAGGAAGAGAGGGAGGGAGGGAGGAAGAAAAGGAGGGAAGGAGGGAATAAGGAAGGAAGGGAGGGAGGGAGAAAAGAAAGAAAGGAGGGAGAGAGGGAAGGAAGGAGGAAGGGAAGGCAGGAAGGAAAGAGAGATGGAAGGAGGAAGTGAAGGAAGGAAAGGAGGGAGGGAAGGAAGAAAGAAAGGAAGAAAGGAAAAAGGAGAGAGGGTAGGAAAGAGGGAAGGGAGGAAGGAAGAAAGGAGGGAGGGTAGGAATGAGGGAGGGAAGAAAGGAAAGGAAGGAGGGAGGGAAGAACGAAAGGAGGGATGTAGGAAGAAGGGAGGGAAGGAAGGAAAGGAGGGAGGGAGGGAAGGAAAAAAGGAGGGAAAGAAGGAAAGAGGGAGGGAGAGAAGGAAGGAGGGAGTTTCAGTCATAAAAAGTATACCCCCTTCACCAGTGCAACATTCCCATCACCAATGCCCCCCATCTCCTTCCCTCTACTCCGCCTGTCTTCCAGACAAGCATTCTATGTCTCTCATTCACTACCATTGTCATAACAGTTATTAGTATAGCTAGTTCTCCAACTGCAATAACCTCTCTTTGTGCTAAGTTTCATAATTTGGGCCAGTCCTTCCAGCCCTCATCTTTATTATCTCTGGGTATTATTGAAATACTGCCTTTTAGGGTCTGGAGATATAGCACAGTGGTAGGGCATTTGCCTTGCACGTGGCCAACCCAGGACAAACCTGGGTTCAATTCCCAGCATCCAATATGGTTGCCCGAGACTGCCAAGAGTGATTTCTGAGTGCAGAACCAGGAGTAACCCCTGAGCACTGCCGGGTGTGGCCTCAAAACAAAACAAAACAAAACAAAACAAAAAAACCCTATCTTTTTTTTCTTAAATCCCACAGATGAGTAAGACTATTTTGTGTCTGTCTCTCTCCCTCTGACTTATTTCTCTCAGCACAATATATTTCATGTTCATTAATGTATAGAAAAATGTCATGACTTCAATTTTCCTGACAGCTATATAGTATTCCATTGTGTATATTGTACATTGTGTATAATCTTTAGCCACTCATCTGCTGTCAAGCATCTGGGTTGTTTCCAGATTCTGGCTATTGTAATAAAAAACTGCAATGAACATAGGCATGTAGGAGGTATTTTTGTATTGTGTTTTGGTGTTCCTAGGGTATATCCTTGGGAGTGGTAAGCTGGATCATATGGGAGCTCAATTTCCAGTTTTTTGAGGAATCTCCATATTGTTTTACATAAAGACTGGACTAAATGTCATTCCCACCAGCAGTGAATGAGAGTTCCTTCCACCCCCAGCATTGATTGTTCTTGTTTTTTTGTGATGTGTGCCAGTCTCTGTGCCATGAGATGGTAGCTCATTGTTGTTTTGATTTGCATTTCCTTGATGATTAGTGAAGTGGGGCATGTTTTCTTGTGTCTTTTGGCCATTTGTATTTCTTCGTTGAGGAATTGTCTGTTCATTTCTTCTCCCCATTTTTTATGGGGCTGTGACTCTGGAAGGTATCTTGGGCGGATATTACATGTATCTTTACCTGCAAGACCCCACCCATTCCTGGGAGGGGTCTTGGGAAGGTCAGATAAGGCCTTTGACCCAAGGGATTAGGGTTTTGGCCAGAATGGAGAGGTAAGAGGAGGAGACATGGCTGAAAGAAGTTAAGATGCAGGGCAAGCTAAGGATAGCATGTGTAAATGGTTGAGATTGACCACACCTGTGGTGGATAGGGTATGAATAAAGCTGATACTCCCTGAAGCCTGTCTGAGTGAGTCTGATTCCCGCAGCGACCACCTGAAGATGATGACCTGCCAGTTAATGGGGGATGGAGCCATGTGGCCGGGGCCTACGGACAAAGGCCTCCATTTCCATCCAAGCCCATTCCAAGGGCTGTAAGTCAACATCTGGCACTCGAACTGTGATTTGAATCCTGGACCCAACAAAACAGCAACAATGGTAAGATTTCTGCTCTTCTGTTTGATTTTGGCTCTTTTCAGATGGAGTCAGCCCAAAGGATTAGGCCACGTGGAACCATTTTCAAATATGGCCAACAGCCCTTCTAGGGGCAGGAGGGCAACTGAAACAGGGGAGGTGAAAACTTGGATGACCCCCATCTGTGGCTCAGAACTGAAACTTTGTTGCCGAATCCTTTTTCCAAAGATTTCGGCCTCCTCAGAGACTGATAAAAGGGGCTTCTTTTTCTCCTTCATTTCCCAAATCGATGATGAGAACCTCTAGAAGGATTCTGCCCATTTTCGGGGTATTAAACTCTTACCCCAGTTTATTTATTTTCTCTTTTTCAGGCAAAACCACGCAACTTGAACTAGCTACCCCTGCCCCTACTTAGAGGGGGAAATAAGGGAGGCATCAAGACCAAACTGATGCAAGACTACTAAGTAGTTGGTTAGAGACAGAGGGGACCACATATTCTAGCCGCCCTGGGGTTGAGGGAAGAGGAAATGGGAGGTAAGACAGAAACGGGGGTGTAGGGAGGACAATTTGGGGATGGGAATCCCCCCTGATTTTATGTAAATATGTACCTAAAATATTATTGTCAACAATATGTAAGCCACTATGATCAAAATAAAAATTATATTAAAAAAAAAAAGGCTCTGGTTGGAAAAGTACTAGGAAGAAAAAGTTTATCTAAATAGACTGATTTACTGAATCATGACCTTCAGCCTGAAAAATGAATTTCGACTTTAAAAATTTTGTACTGTCAACATGAAATCACTGAGGGGAGAGTAAATGATCATGCAAGGAGTCTATAGTTAGTTCCATGACAGTATACTTCAGGGGTGGAGAAGCCCTGTCTCTCTTAGGCCAAGGGAATTCCCTCTATAATATTCCCAGTAGTTACTATGCCTATGCAGGGGGGGGGAAAGAAAAGGAAAAACAAAGCACAAAACATTCATTTTTCCACATATTTATTTATTGATTGATCTATTTCTTTTTGATGTCTTTATTTTGGTGTAGAGATTGAAGTTGATGTCTCCAATATTATTTTATTTTATCTTATATCTCTTTCTTTTTGCACTCTGGCATGATTTGATTTTAGAACCAAGACTATTGTGTGGTGCTTCTCTTTATTGCTGTAGTGCTCACTGGATACTTAATTTGATATTTCTTTCTGTATTGCTGTGGTGCTTCAATTACCTTTTTCCACATCCTCTCTCAAACTGAGGTTGAAAGCCTCTAGAAGGACTCCACCCATTTTCAGCATGTTTGATTTCTTTCTTTTTTTATTTTTTTCTTATTCCGTACCCTAATCTATTGCTTTTCTTTCCTTCAAACAAAACCACATAACTAGATTTATCTAGCTCCGCCTCTTAAATAGAGGGGGAAACAAGGGAGGGTACCAGGACCAAACAGATATATGATCACTAATAGTAAGCTAGACAAAGAGGGGACCACCTACTCTAACAGCCCGGGGGGGGGGGAATGGTGGGGTATATGGGTTGCAGAAAAGGAACTGGGATGAGGGAGGACAAATTTGGTGATGGTATTCCCCTGATTCAATGTTAATATGTACCTAAAATACTACTGTGAAAGATATGTAAGCCATTATGATCAAAATAAAATTAAAAAAAATTTTTTGACTGGACTTTTAGTTTGAACCACTTTGAACTCTTAATATCCAAACACACCCTGCAGAAGAAGCTGAGGCCGAAAGGATCAGCAGAGAACGCCCGTCCTGCTGGCAGCTGCAATCAGTTGACAGCACCCTTACTGCTGCAGAGAAGCAGAGGAACAGTTCTTGATTAGGACAAAAGCAGTGATTCTGGTTCTGCCCTCCAGATCAGAAAGGTGAAACGGCACAAGAAGACCTGCCTGCGGGGGCCTAAGGCTCCATGGCAGTGAAACCACGTGGTGAGAGCAGCATGGGACAAACTAGCATCTGGACTTATGGTTTTAGGTGAAGAATTAAGTGAGTAGCCACATGTTTTACACATAGTTGGTGATGGGATAAGTTTTAGTTAATTTGTGGTGTAAAAAATTTAAAAAAGGGGGGAGTAAAACAGCTTAGCCCAACTAAAAGATCTAATTTCTTTTTTTTTTTGTTTTTTTTTTGTTTTTGTTTTTGGGCCACACCCGTTTGACGCTCAAGGGTTACTCCTGGCTATGTGCTCAGAAATCGCCCCTGGCTTGGGGGAACCATATGGGACGCCGGGGGATCGAACCGCGGTCCTTCCTCGGCTAGCGCTTGCAAGGCAAACACCTTACCTCCAGCGCCACCTACCCGGCCCCTAAAAGATCTAATTTCTAACCGTCTGCATCTAACTTTGTCTTGATTAAGTTATTTTCTTAATAATTTAAATGTGCTTTATTGTTTTTCATAGTTAATGTTTCCATTGGTATAATGTTTTACTGTGTATTTTAATGTATTAAGCCTGTTTTTTAAAATGTATGTTCTGTAAATTATGCTTTTGTGCTTGTGTGTAGGGAAGGTTAATAGGAACAAAAGTTCCCCAAGAAATAGTTTATATAGTATTAAAAGTATAGGAACAAGAAAGTTCAGAAATTAGTGCTTAGTAAAAAAGCGTTAAGAGAATTTTAAGTTACAGGTGTATGGTATATTTTGCAGAATGTTATGTTTTGAAAAGAGCTTGTATGTTAATTTTTACTTTATTACATTGTTGCTATAAAAATATTACCTGCCGTTGGCTAAAGGCGGGGTCAGAATTACAAAAGCTTCATTTATATTTCAGAGAAGGAGAGAAGTGACTCCACCTTGGATTTACCTGCAAGAACCTGCCCATTTCTGGGAGGTGTCTTGGGCGGATATTACATGTATCTTTACCTGCAAGACCCCACCCATTCCTGGGAGGGGTCTTGGGAAGGTTAGATAAGGCCTTTGACCCAAGGGATTAGGGTTTTGGCCAGAATGGAGAGGTAAGAGGAGGAGACATGGCTGAAAGAAGTTAAGATGCAGGGCAAGCTAAGGATAGCATGTGTAAATGATTGAGATTGACCACACCTGTGGTGGATAGGGTATGAATAAAGCTGATACTCCCTGAAGCCTGTCTGAGTGAGTCTGATTCCCGCAGCGACCACCTGAAGATGATGATCTGCTGGTTAATGGGGAATGAAACCACGAGGCCAGGGCCTAAGGACAAAGGCCTTCATCTCCATCCAAGCCCATCCCAAGGGCTGTAAGACTGCACGGGGCTAGATGTTTTTCTTCTTAATTTCTGTCAGTACCTTGTATATCTTAAATATAAGCCTCTTATTTGTGGGTATTAGGTGAATAGTTTCTTCCATTCTGTAAATAATTTTTGTATCCTAATCACTATTTCCTTTGAGGTGCTAAAGCTTCTGAGGTTAATATAGTCCCATTTGTTTATCCCTGCTTTCACTTGTTTGGACAGTGGTGTTTTCTCTATAAAGATGCCTTTAGTCTCAATGTGATGGAGTGTTTTAGCTATGGGTTCTTCTATCTACCTTATGGTTCCATTAGTGCCACAGAAACTCAAACACCTTGGAGTTAACTAAAGAGGTAATGGACCAACACAAAGAACTACAAAACACTGCTTCAAGAAATAAAAGAGGACACAAGGAAATGAAGACACATACCCTGCTCATGGATTGGGAGTATTAACATCACTAAAATGGCAATATTCTCCAAATATTTGACAGATTTAATGCAGTTCCTCTAAGGATACTTGTGTATGTAAACATTTTATGGAATTATTATGTTACTAATCCTACCCTGATCGTGATTGTGCCCTACCCTAGGGTGTGACCTGGCATTCTGCCCCCAACCTAAGGTGGTACCTGATTCTGCTTCCACCATTGGGTGGTATCTGATCCCACCATTGGGTGTACCTGATTCTGGGGGATAAAAAAAAAGGATCTGTGGAAGGTGAAGGGATTTTTGGCTGGAATTGAGGCTGAGACTTTGGACTTCAGTCTTGTCCACCAAATAAAGCTAATATTTCCACAAGCCTGACTGTCTGTGAGCTGTTTACCCGCCGTTTCACCTCAGAACCATTGGCTGGACAGGGTGGCAGACGCATGCTCCAAGCTGGAGGGGAAAGACCTCATCCTACATCCCTCGATCAGTCAACCTTTTCAGGGGCTGACTTGCAACATAATGGCACCCGGACAGGCTGAACTTGGACCCTCAATAACTGTAAGTGAAATATTTCATTGGAAATTTTCTCTGCTGACCATTAAATGGTTTTTGTGGTTAGTCATGTGTATTCTGCCACCTTTTTGCTTACGCATTGGTTCTCTAGTATACAAGTGGATTATACAATTTTGTTTAAAACTAATTGGTTTTGATCTAAGGACAATCACTGCAGTTGGATGGTTGTGGTCTATATTTCAAATGAAAATTGCATTGTCTCCAACCGTCATAGTTTGTGGAATTTTTGTGTTGGCTCATGTTGTTACTGTGAGCATAGTTATTGGCTGGTATTTAGGAAATAGAAAGTGTAGAAATGGTGAGGCTAAAACCAGTTGGATAATAAGGAAATCTTTCTGACAAAAATTCAGACCAAAGTGCGGGCTGATGAATCCAGCCCCACCATCAACAATATAGAAATTTTTGCTGGAAGAAAAACAACTCGGAAAGTTAAGCCTGATTCTAGTGAATCGCATGACAGTAGTGACTCAGACAATGATCGACCTCCAGTGCTACCTCCAGAAGTGAGGCCTCATTCTATTCACAAAATTGAATCGCACAAAAGTGCAGATTCAGATGATGAACCACATGCATGGCCTCAGAGTTCTATTCAGAGTAATTTTGCTAATCTGGCCTCATCCCCTTTACACGGGGTAAATGTTTCTAACTATGTACCCTACCAGATGGAAGAATTAGATCGGTTTAAAAAACCATGTAAAGAGTATGGCCCAAATTTGCCATACAGTGTGGAGTTACTAAGACTTTGGAGTCATAACTCATCTTGGACTTTGTATGATTTTAAAATAATCACTGAAATATGCCTGTCATCTAAACAGTGAACTGAATGGGAAATGTATTATTCAGAAGGCGTAAAAGCCAAATTATATAGCCTGGATGCTACAAAAAAGCAAGTGGCAGGTGTTACTCTATTGTATGAATTATTGATGGCAGAAAATCAATTTGCAAATATTCAGACACAAGCAGCTTTACCTAAAGAAATCTTAAATTTAATTAGGGATATTGCATTGTCATCATGGGAAAAAATTGATTCAAATAGCATTGGTAGAGGAAACTTTTTAAAAATTATCCACAGCCCTTATGAGTCATACGCAGGTTTGTAGGTAAGATTAAAGATGCTCTGAAGTTACAAGTCGAAGATGAGGAGATGAGACACTTCCTAGTAAAATCCTTGGCTTATCATAATGCAAATTTGGCCTGTAGATTAGTATTGAATACATTAAATAACGTGAAGCAGATGTGAATGATTTCCTTTATGACTGTCAGAATGTCTATGGGGAACCCCAAACCCCAACCCACTTAGACTCAGTAGAAACCTTCCCAGTTACCAAGGGAATGATGCCTTATTCCCCTTCGGGACAGGACACTTTCCGTAAACCAGGTCTTTGCCCAAAATGCAAAAGGGGTCGCCACTGGGCGAAAGATTGCAGATCCAGAAACCTCATGGATAATAACATAAGTAGATGTTTCAATACAATCCCCAGGAGGCAAATCGCCTGCTACCATTGTGGAAAACAGGAGAATATCAAAAGAAATTGCGTTTCCTTATAAATTCAGCTCCTCAAGGACACACATACAAGATACAGGGAAACGCCCAGAGGGCCTCCCCTCAGGCCCTTCCAAATCAGGGGCAAAGCTCACAGACAATAATCCTTCCAAGCCCAGCCCAAGAAAATTCATCACAATAAGGGAATTAATTCACTCCACATCAGGGAGTGCCAGATTAGACATATTATGCCCAGAGGATTTACAATTTACCCAGGAGCATGTCCTTACATGTTAGAAACTGGCATTGTGGGCCCGCCACCCCCAGATACTATGGGTTTGATTCTTGGCAGAAGTTCCCTCAACATAAAGGGTATATCAGTAACCACTGGTGTCATTGACTCAGATTCTATGGGAGAAATCATTGTAGTTATTACTGTACCTGTTACATGGACCTTTTAAAAAGGAGAAGCGATTGCCCAGATAGTAATAGTGCCTTATGTCAAATTTGAGACTTCAGATAAGACTAGAATTGGAGGTTTTGGAAGCACAGATCCGGGTGCTGCTCAAAACCCAATCGTGGCTCTGGTTACTAAATTTAAAGATGAACACCCAATGATCAAACTTCACTTCACTTGGAAGGGCAACCCTTTGATGGAATGATAGATAGGGGTGCTCATGTTACCATAATTTTTGATAAAGAATGGCCAGAAAATTGGCCTCTTCAGAAAATCCTGTATTCGCTAAAAGGAGTAGGAGGCCTGAGCTCCTGTCTGTTGAGTACAAGGACTATGATATTTTATGGCCCAGAAAATTAAAAAGCAATAATCAGACTGCATGTGGGCCCATTTTCACCATCCATGTGGGGCCATGACCAACACAAACAGTGGAAAGCAGAATCCCACATCCCATTACCGTCAGAAGAGCCCAAACCTTCTTTTGATTTAAAAACTCAAAAATGTTAGTAGGGCCACTACCATAAAAGCACCAGCACCAATAAAAATAAAATGGAAATCTAACGAACCAATTTGGACAGGTCAGTGGCCCCTTAAAACTGATAAATTAAAGGTGCTGACAGAATTAGTGGAGGAACAGCTAAGTTTAGGACATATTGAACCATCTTTTTCTCAGTGGAATTCACCTATATTCACTATAAAAAAGAAATCTGGTAAATGGAGACTTTTGATGGATCTTAGAGCTGTAAATTTATCGATGATACCTATGGGCAAATTGCAGACTGATTTACCATCACCTGTAGTTATTCCAAAGGAATGGCCACTAATTATAATTGATCTGAAAGACTGCTTCTACCATATTCCTATCCACCCAGATGATAAAAAACGTTTTGCATTCTCAGTACCTTCTCTCAATAATACCCATCCCTGAAGACGTTTCCAATGGACTGTTCTCCCCCAAGGCATGCTGAATTCCCCAATAATGTGTCAGTTTTTTGTAGATAAGGTTTTGAGCTCTGCTCGTGAAAAATTTACTCAAGCCATGATATTTCTTTATACAGATGATATCTTGCTCAAAATGAACAATGAAACAGATTTACAGGACTTATACTCTTACGTTATTGACTGTTTACAAACATCAGGACTGAAAATAGCTTTAGAAAAAATACAGATAATGACACCATATCAATATTTGGGTTTTATTTTGGACCGGATGTCAATAGTCCACAAAAAATTTCTATCAAAAAAGGAAACCTCAGAACGCACAATGATTTTCAGAGACTTTTAGGTGATGTAAATTGGTTCTGCCCTGCACTAGTAATCCAGAATGCAGAGTTATCTAATCTGTTTAAAACGTTGGAGGGTGATTGTGCTTTAGATAGCCAGAGAAACTTAACAACAGCTGCCAAAAATGAATTGGACATCTTCTTGAGCAGATTACAAAAATCATTTCTCTTAAGATTTATCCCAGGAGAAAAGGTATTTCTGTTAATCTTCCCTACTATAGAAACCTCCACAGGGGCCTTGATGAAACAGTCAGGACCTTTGGAATGGGTGTATTTACATAACAAACAGCCTCACTCAGTTGTCCCCTACTTGCAACTGATTTCAGAGATTATTTTCAAGGCAAGACTCAGATCTATATCTTTACTAGGTTTTGACCCAGATATAATAGTTTTGCCAATACCTATAAAGGAAATTGAGTCAATATTGCCTCTTAATGAATCTCTACAAAGGGCCCTCTCAGATTTCACAGGAGAAATATCCTCCCATTATCCAGCAGGAAAAACTTGGGACTTTTTAAAGAAAACTCAGTTTGTTATTTCTTCAATTGTTCGGGATTCCCCTATTCCCAATGCCAAGGCTTTTTACATGGATGGATCCCAAAATGGAAAAGGAGGAATAACTGGAGACAACATTAATATGACCATAGATACCAAATATAAATCTGCACAGAAAGTTGAATTAGTAACATTAATTTACCTATTAGAAAATGTATCTGAAGCCATGAATATAGTTTTTGATTCTTTGTATGTGGTAAATATATGTCACGTGATAGCCACTGCTTTCCTTAATGCTAAAACCCAATCATACAGAACTTACTTAAACGATTACAGCAGCTTCTTTAAAAACGAACTGAGCCCATCTTCATCACGCATATTAGAGCCCATTAAGGTCTTCTAGGACAGATGGCTCAAGGAAATAAAACTGCTGACTTGATAGCAATGCCTATATTTAAATCACCTGTAGAGGAACATTCAGCCCTACACACAAATGCTCACCATTTTCCATGGAGGCAAGCTAGAGAAATTGTAGAAAACTGCAACATATGTGCAATGTTAACAAAAAAGACTCACATAGCAGGAGCAAACCCAAGAGGCTTACAGTCTAACGAACTTTGGCAAATGGATATAACTCAAACAGATTTATTTCCAAGAAAACCTTATCTTCATGTTGTGGTGGACACTTATTCTCGTTTTATGTAGGCAATTCCCATGTCTTCTCAAAAATTTAAGGCTGTTTTTAGTTTTCTTTTACAATGTTTTTCTGTGATGGGTATTCCATATTCTATAAAAACTGATAATGGGCCAGCCTGTGTTAGCAAAACTTTTGAAAATTTTTTTTTGTAACGAATGGGAGATAAGACATCTCAAAGGAATACCTTACAATTGTAGGGGACAGGCCATTGTAGAAAGGACTCACAGAACCTTAAAAACTCAATTACAAAAAATTAGAGAAAGAGGTTTACCACCAACGGATTAGCTATCTTTGACTCTTATCACACTAAATTACTTAAACTTACCCCCAAGGGGAAAGTTACATTGCAGCGGAATGACATTTTAAAGAAGATATTCAGAGACAAGAAACAACCCATAAACCTATTTGGATCAAGGAGGATGAAAAATGGATAGCTGGATATCTTCTCCTAAGAGGAAGGGGTTATGCCTATGTTTCTACAAATGACAACCCTCCCAAGAAATTTTGGGTTTCATTACACCTTGTTATAAATCGGGCTAGCACAAATTATCAGGTTCAGACTATAAACTCCCCTTCAGAGCAAAAACAGAATACTCCAGACACTAACAGCAGTAATATTGCTGAGGTCTCTGGGCAGGGAACAAGGATTTAGCTGTCACACACCATACATTGAGTGAGACTGATGGTAGTGATAAACCCTTACACTCTGAGATGCAAAAGGAAAGACAGGAACCTGTCTTAACTGGGCTCCAAAATATAGGAAACTCTTGCTATATGAACTCAATATTGCAATGCTTGTATAATATTTCAGACTTGACTCAGTATTTTCATAAAGATCATTATAAAAAGAATATTAACAAGAAAAATTCAATGGGGCATGAAGGTAAATTAGCTGAAGAATTTGGTCGGCTCATCAAAACCATGGGAAATGGATTTCATAGATATATTAACCCTGAAAGCTTCAAAGTAACAATTGGTTTACTTAATGACCAGTTTGCTGGACACATTCAGCAGGATCCACACGAACTACTGATGTTTCTAATACAGGGACTACATCAGGACTTGCTTACTGTAAATCTAATGACAGACAAAACTACACATCTTATGGAAAATGAAAATTATAAACAATTTAGTCCAGAACACCAAAAGGCTCACAAATCTATTATTTATGATATCTTTCATGGACAATTCAAATCTATACTACAGTGTCTCACATGCCACCAAACGTCTGAGGTTTATGAGACATTTGCTCATTTGTCTCTGGCTGTTACATCTACAGATAAATGTACATTATAGGAATGCTTCTCTGAATTTTTTAAAGAAGAGTTAAGGGATGACAACAAATTTCTGTGCAATAGCTGCAAAACTAGAAGGGATTTTTCAAAGAAAACGTACTTATGGAAACTGCCACCAGTACTTATAATACACATGAAACATTTTGCTTTTGATGGCAAACAAATAAAAAAATTACACACTTATGTAGATTTTTCTTTAGAAGACCTCAATTTAGTAGAATTTACTTCAGAGAATAAAAGCAAATTAAGAAATACAACTTATCATCAGTGTCAAACCATTATGGTAAAGTTCACTATGGACACTGTACTTCATACTGTAAAATTGCTGCAAAACAACACTGGATCAATTTTGATGACAAGAAGATCAAAAAAGTCCCTAATACATTGGTGAAATCCACAGCAGCATAATCCTGTTTTATACTTCTTAAAGATCTACAATGAACACCAGATAATCATTTCACTTCCTTATCGGTTGCTATTAATGCTCTAGGATTCTTTCCACAGGCATGATCAATGAATATGGATTGAAAATCATGGACCCCCCAATGTGTTTCCTTGTATGATGGATTTATGTCTTAATTTCATTATTGCTCTAGGTCTCAGTTAATCATGAAATCTTACAATTTAATTTAGTCAAGGTTCACCTGAAAAAAAAATTTCTCATCATATTAATGTTGTTTTTCTTTCTAGGTATACTCATTTAACAACTTTCACTCTTTTTTATTTTAACATCATTGCTTTCTTTCCCTCAATTTAGGTTTTAAGACGCTGACATAATGATAATTTTAGGTGGACTTTCTTCAGTGCTTCTTGCCTATGATTGATTATCATAGAGTTACTGTTATACAATAACTTTGTATATATACTGTTATACACTTAGTTTGCCATGTTTGTATTATGCATGAAATTCTCTTTCAGATCTGCTCTGCCATTAAAAATTTTTTTTTGAATTTGAAATGATTTATCTAACAGTTGCCAGCTATTACATTTTTTTTGGGGGGGTCACGCCTGGCGGTGCTCAGGGGTTACTCCTGGCTGTCTGCTCAGAAATAGCTCCTGGCAGGCATGGGGGACCATATGGGACACCGGGATTCGGACCAACCACCTTTGGTCCTGGATCGGCTGCTTGCAAGGCAAACGCCGCTGTGCTATCTCTCCGGGCCCTGCCAGCTATTACATTTTAAGGTGCTTTTAGTTGATTCAGCTGAATTCTTTTTTCTTTTGCTCTATTTTGGATCCTTTCCAACAAATATTTTCTGGTATGAGTGGGTGTTATGGCCATATTTTTTGTGAAGTCTGTATGTGTATATCTTGTTCAGTGTCTGTCTGTTTTGCATATTTTGTGTATAGTTCCCTTTTTCCTAACTTTATATTCCCCAATTTAATCTTCCTTATCCTTCCTTCCTAGTCCTTAACATTTAATTCTCAGGATTCCTTTCACATGTGCAACTCATTTTCTTCACCCACAATTACAAGCCTCCTGATCTCGGCCTGAGGAAGAAATACGTGACTGTTGGAGTTTTGTACCATGTTTGCTGCAAATTTGTTGGAAATGAAGCCACCTAGAATTTGTGTCACAATATAACCCCAGAGAAAGGATCCATGGATAAGACCCACAATCTCTGGGTCCCAGTTAAACTGTGCTATCTAAATTTCTGGTTTTCCATCCACATATACAGTGCTATCGTTGACCATTTCTACAATGGCTACCCCCAAGGTTGCACCGATCCCAAAGGAAATGCAGAAGCCCAACCAACTCATGATGACTTCAACCCATTTTTCCAGACCCATCAAGTGTCTTTTGCCGGTCTTCTCGGAGTTCCAGACCCCTCATCTTTACAGATTGGTATGGACTCTGTAGAAATTTCACCTTTTGTATTTTTCTTATAATTGTAATCCTTTGAATATATATTTGGTACTACACTTCTTTTGACTATTGTAATTAATATTTTTCTATTTTAATTTTTAATCTTAGGAATTAATATTGTATTACATTAAAGTTTTGCTTTCTTGACTTTAGGTTAATGGGTTATATATTGTTGTCTATAATTTCCTAAATGATATTTTTGTCTGATCTCAGGGCTTTTGGCATGAGCGCATCATAGGCAAAATACTAGGTTTATAGGAGGTTCCATCCATTTTGGATGGGCCATCAAGTTGTTTATTTACACAGGGAGGGTCTCTGCCTTAAACATTTTGTTTTGGTTTGTGACTTAAGCTCCCAACTATAAATAATAGACCTTATTGGTACATCAATTTCAGACATCATATGGACTTCAGCCTGGATTAAGAACTTGGATTAAGTTCAGAAGCCTATTGATCATCATTGCAGTGGCCCCACACTGTGTAGGGGGTATATGCTTCTTCCTCCAAAATAAGGACCTAATTCAATGACCTCAAAGATGGGCTTCCTGGTCTACCTGGACTTGAATGAAAATGGGTCCGGAGAGATAACAATAAGATAAGGCATTTGCTTCACATGCAGAAGGTCATTGTTTCAAATCCCGATATCTGCCAGGAGCGATTTCTGAGTGTGAAGCCAGGAGTAACACCTGAGCGCTGCCAGGTGTGACCCAAAAACCAATACCAAAAACCAACAACAACAACAACAAATAAAGAAAAGGTGCTTCTTCTCACCTGCTACACAACCTTTCTGGCATCTCTTCGAAGGATCTATATACATCTTATATTTATCTTCTCAGGAGCTTGTAGTTGATTCCTTGATACATGTTTCTGGTTTTAGATACCCTGTGTTTAGGTTAGAAGTTTTTCTTTACATTTTCCTGTGATGCACTTATGCAAACAGCCGCTCTTTTATTATTGACTAGTTTTTCCTTTAATAATTGTAGACAATATTGTTTGTTTACTAAAAACAAACAGAGGATTTGTTGCGTATATAAAAATTTTATGGGATTATTATGTTACTGACCCTACCCTGATCGGTGATTGTGCCCTACCCTAGGGTGTGACCTGGCATTCTGCCTCCAACCTAGGGTGGTACCTGATATTGCTTCCACCATTGGGTGGTATCTGATCCCACCATTGGGTGGTACCTGATTCTAGGGGATAAAAACAAGGGTCTGTGGAAGGCGAAGAGGTTTTTGGCTGGAACTGAGGCTGAGACTTTGGACTTCAGTCTTATCCACCAAATATAGCTAATATTTCCATGAGCCTGACTGTCTGCGAGCTGTTTACCCGCCATTTAACCTCAGAAATGTCGGCTGGACAGGGTGGCAGAGATATGCTCCGAGCTGGAGGGGAAAGACCTCATCCTCCATCCCTCGATCAGTCAACCTTTTCAGGGGCTGACTTGCAATAGATACTCATGACATTATTCAAAGAAGTGGATCAAACACTCCTGAAATTCATTTAGAATAAAATAAAATCCCAAGAATAGTTAAAGCATTCCTGAGGAAAAAGAAGATGGGAAGCATCACTTTCCCTGACTTTTAATTGGATATTACAAAGCAATAGTCATTAAAACAGCATGGCATTGAAATATAGACAGACCCTCAGACAGATGGAATAGACGAATATTCAGAGACTGTCCCCCAGATATAATCAATTAATCTTTTATAAAGGGGCAAGAAACGCAAAATGGAGCAACAAAAGCTTGTCATCAAGTGGTGTTGGGACACTGGTCAGCCACATACAAAATACCTAACTTGGACCTCCATCTAACACCATGCACACAGGTCAAATCCAAATGTATTAAAGACCATGATATTATTCCTACTACTCAATTACCTTTGACAAATATTTCTACCACCCAATGAAGTCATATTCCTGCATGGAATCAAGCTGAAGCCCCAATTCCAGAAAGTAAGTTACCCATATGCAGATAGGAATCCTTCTCTTAGTAAACTTTCTCTAACAAGTGCCTTTCCACATTCTCTACTCCCCATCAGAATGTCAGCTTTAAAGAAGCAGAAACTTCATTGACTGATTTTGTTGGCTTATAAATTTTCAGTTCTAGGACTCTAAGTTTAAATCAAATGAGACTTAGAAACACAAATGAGTAAGGGAAACAGAGAAAATCATGGTTTGTTTTGAAAGAGCTAGAGCCCTATGCTAATGTCCTTCCCTGCTGCCATAACACATAGCTACATTCTTACTAGCATTAAATAACATCTTATAGCTTTTTAGGTTAGAAATAAAGCATAGGTCTCACTAGATTAAAATCAATGTCTATAGTGAGTTAGTTCAGTCAGTAGAGCATGAAACTCAAAATCAAGGTGTAAACAGAGCTACATTGTTTGGGGGGATTTTGAGGGCAGAATCTTTTCCCTTTCCTCTTCTAGCTTCTGGAGGCAATCTGTGTCCCTTGACTTTGACCTACTTTCTTCAACCTCAAAACTAACAACCATTCTTTTATCTTTTGACCTACTTTCTTCAACCTCAAAACTAACAACCATTCTTTTATCTCTTAACTTCTTCAAAATCCCATTTTTCTCACTCACTTTTCTCTTCTGCTTCTATTCCATCATCAAGAATATTTGTGATGACACTTGGTCCACTTGAAGAATCCACATTATGTAGTTGAAGGTCATTTGATTAACAACACTCCTTAGAAAGCTTTTATTTCTCTTTGCAATGCAGCACAAACTACTCATCGATTTCAGAGATCAGATAGGGATATCGTGGGGGCAGAAGTAGGGAACTGTATCTCTGCATACTCTGTATCTCAGAGAACTATATTCTCTGTGTTTCAGAACCCAATCCACTCAACACTGGGAATCTCAGACCACCAGGACACAGATTATAAAATATCTAGGATTGCAGAAAGGGGAAAACTATTTCATATAATGCATACAGGGGAGCAATCCTGGTTCCTCTGCCTAGCAAACAGGTAGATTAGCTCACAGCTGCTTCTCGCTGTCACTGTCCTCCACATCAGCCTCCCCAGGAATTGAGAGCCTCCACAGCCACCCCTGGGTTGGGAAATATGTCGGGTTCTTAGACCTTATTTCCATGGAGTATGTAACAATTTCACCATATCAATAAGCAGTTCTTAGACAACAGCAGAATGCCTAAGGATGCCACAAGAAAGCAACTCAGGAACAGTCATGTGGAGGACAAACATAAGTCAAAGTAAGGAGGAAAGTTATATTCTCACCTATGCTCTATCCAGGTGTATCATTTTTACCAAATTTCTCCTTATTCAACAAACTAGAAACTCTTTAAACCTCTCTTTTGAGGGAGGAAGGCTTTATGAAGACTTCACTACATTGGTATGATTTATGACTTTTATCATTTTCTGGGATTGGGGCTTCAGCATGGTTTCATGAAGGAATATGGCTTTATTGAGTGGCAGAAATACTTGTCAAAAGTGATTGAGTTGAATTGAACTTGAGAAAAAGGTATCTTAATTAAAAATTTCTCCTGCACACAATTTTATTCCACCTGGAAAATCTTATTAACATAGATGATATAGCCTCTCCCAAAGAATGCAAAGAACCAAAAGACTTCATTGGTTTTTGAAAATTGAACTCAACTCTCTGAAAAGCAGCTCCTATGTTGGTTTTCTTAGAAATCAGCCTCCACCCTTAGTCATTTTTCAAACATCACCTTTACTCACATTATGTAATAAATTTATCACTTTCAATGCTTAAGAAATTTCAAGGTTTGGGAAGCTATGAACATAGGCTAACATGTATGAGAAATGTATTTGAACCAGCTGAGGGACCATTTAGACATTTTTTATCTATCAAAATATTGTTGGAGATATGGGACAGGAGAACGTTGAATATTTTGGAACAAATATTCCTAAAGAACTAAGAAAGGCAAAGCATAAAGGCCAACAACAGAAAGTATATGCTAGCAGGCTGTTCTCATGTCTAAGTTACTGATACACCATGTAGTTTGAAGTTGTGACATGTGATGTATTTATTTCTGGGTTCCTTCCCTTCCTTTGGCTTGTTCAAAGGAACATGTCTGTCTTCAGACATTATTATTAGCCAAGGGCAGACAAGAGTCATTGGATAAAATTGTAGTTTCTTTGAAACTCAATGGGAGATTCTAAGATAAGATCTAGTCTCCTAGCCATGCCATAAAATGGATTAAGAACTAAGTCAATAACCAACATGCTAGAGTGAACAACTTTGCCAGTATTCCACATCCTAGGAAACCCCTCTATTCCATGACCAATGGGATAAATGCCATACTAAACCCACCTACTCTCTAATACAACATGTTTCTGCCTTCCCCTATCTCAGTTTCCATCCCTCCTGCCCCTCCTCTTATTTGCCTGCAGTACCACTCAAATCATGACTTATACCCAAGTCTCAGGGTCTATTTCTGGACATGCTTCAAAACAACCCAAGGTTTCAATTAGGGTCTAGTTGGCATCGTCTGTGATGCACAGCCACACATGACATGCACCCCAATATTCCAGAGAGGTTGTTCACAGAGATTAGGATGGGAACTGGTTCCCAGGTGACATGCAGTAAAATCCCTTAGAACAGCTGGTCTCTGTGTCCAAGCCTTCTGTCAGGTTGAAATTCTATTTCCCCCCACTTCCCACCACATGGGAAAGGAAAGGAAAGCATTATCAGAGGAAAAATCTGCCCATAAAGATAGAGCAGGTTTAATCCTTGGCTCCCCGCCCCCTCTCTGCCCTTCTCATTCAAGCCCTGCCCTGCCCTTTTCCAGATGTTCCCATTTAGTCATGGTGGGAGCTAAGAGCTGAGGAGCAGCATGACTGTGCCTTGTACACCCTTCACAATCGATTGAGCTGTGGCAGCTGGGCTCGCCCTCAGATGGGGAGAGCTCAGTGCTGACAACGATTATGCATGGGAAACCAGAGAGCCCTGGGCACCAGACAGCCCTGGCTCTGAGATTCCCACCCACTTCAATTAGCAGTCATGCACCCAAGCACGGCTCTCTGAGCACTGACATGCTTCTCACCAGTTTGGCTTCACCTGGGGAGAGAGCCCGCCCCTCAGGAGGGAAGGCAACTCTAGCTTTAGACATCTGGACACCCCTAATGAGACCGGCCCAGGATGGGAGCTCAGCTAATTGCTCAAATCAGCCGTGATGTCTGGATTCCAGCTGCCTTGTCTGGCAGCACCGTTTGCATGTCTCGAATTTACTATGAGGTTGGGACTGAGAGACCCTTAGGAATGGGGAATGTCAGCTGGGGTTCATGCTGAAGCAATTAAGGGGACATTTGTTGGTAGTGAAAAATGGCAGGATAGTAAAATAAAAATATCACAGCTTGCTGACATCTTACCAGGAAATCTATAGGCTCTGGCCAAGACAGGCCATTCCAGGAACACGGAGCATGTGATGTGTGCTCTGGCAGGGAGAGAAGGGCAGGGGACAACATGCACATGCACGGGTGCTGAATTGGAGGTCTGGGTTCCCAAGAGGTACATAACTAGATCATTTCTCTTCCCCACATTTTTCTCCTTCCTGCCTAACTAAAGGAGAACTCAGAGTCAGTAAGATAGTACAGAAATTAAGATGAACACTATGTAATCCCTGGTACCACATAGCATCTCCAATCATTGCCAGGAGGGTCTCCTAGGTAGTAAGACCTGAGTAAGACAGGACAGGAGTAAGACCTGAGCCCCCTCCCCACCGCAAAAAAAAAAAAAAAAAAAGATGACAATTTATCCCTCTATGTCAGCTCAGATTTTTTGTAAGTATAAATTTGGGGCATTTAGCTTGCACAGAACAGATTTAAGTCCTGCAAAAGTTTTTTAGAGATGTTTTTCATAATGGCTGTTAAAAGGGGATAAAAGGTACCCAAGAAGAATTATTACATTATGTGAAAATGTTAAATTCATTGTTGTTTACCCTTATTCACACCTATTCTGATGTCAGGGGTGTTGGTGTGACATATTGAGTGAAAATTGAGTTGAATGTATGGAACATTTTGTTTTCACCTAATGGGATCTATTTATGGGGCTCACAGTTTATATTTTAGGTGTCCCACCTACTCCCCACACTACTAATTCACCTATAGTCAAGACATACAAAATTTTGTTCTTCTTATTTTGTTTTGAGACCACACTCAATTGTGCTCAAGATTGATTCCCAGCTTTGCACTCAAGGATAACTCCTGACAGATCCCAGGGTGCCAGGGATTAAATCTGGATCCACTGTTTACAAAGCAAGTACCTCACCTTCTATTCTATCTCTCTTATTCCCCTACAGTCAGATAGCCAAGAGTCTATCATGATATAAATGTGTCCTATGGAACTAGACTTGGAAATTTCTATATTATTTAGAAGAATCACATTTTGAAATAAAGGATCCAGAAGCTAGTATTTTGAAAAATATTCTACCATCACAAGAATAGAAATGAGAGTGGAAAAGTTAGTATCCCTCAGTTCTTAGGCAAAATGACAATCTTCTTTTATCAGAAGATAGATTATATATTTGTATTCTATTATAATACATTCTATTCAATGAAATAAGACTTTATCCTTTTCGACATAAAATCCAAAGATATGTTTCTGACATTAACAAGTAAACTATAATTAAAACAAAGTAGTGTTGACTCCAAAAAGTAGTGATTCGTTAGCAGAGAAGCATTTTAAATATGAATTATGAATAGTCTCTTGGATTAATGGGTAGTTTAATTTTAAAAGAACAGAAAAATATATGTACTCATTGGAAAAAATGAGTCTAATTACTTGCCAATTTTATTGGCACTGAAAAATAAGAAAGCTCACACACAATATGTCACTATACAATTCTCTGAAAGGCAAATTGGTTAATGAGCACAACAAATTCAAAGGGCATTTCAAATTAGTCACTGCCCAAGAAAATTTGACGAATAACAACACACACCAAAAAAAAATCTTATTTTAAAATTGGTAAAAAAAAAAAAAAAACTCAAATAGATATGCTTCTTTAAAGTTTGGAGACCAAAACCCAATGAAAAGGCATACAAAAAGGCCTTGCACACAGCTGACACAAGTTTGATCCCCAACAACACCACATGTGGTGCCTCAAGTCCCTCCAGGAGTAATCCCTGAGTGCAGAGCTAGGACTAAGCCCTGTCCACCACCAGGTGCCCCCCACCCCCCCCAAAAAAATGATATAGAAGCATGGATGGCCAATAAGCAAATATACTCAATATCACTAATATTTGAGAAAAACAAATTAAATGCACAATAAGGTACCATTTTACATCCACTAAAATGAGTAATATCAAAAAACAAACCAGGAAGCCAGAAAGATAGTACAGTCAATAGGGTGTATTTTTTTGCATACAGCTGACCTGGGTTTAATCCCCAACAACCCCTATGGTGTCCCCCCAACCCCAAGTCCACCATGAGTAATTCCTGAATGCAGAGTCACCTGAATACTGCCAGGTATAGACAAAAAAATAAAAAAAAAAAAAAAACTATAAAACAAGACCACAGTAAATATTGGCAAGAACTTGGAGAAACTAGAATCTTTTGTACTTTTGGTGAAAATGAAAAATGATGCAGACTCTATAGGAAATAGAATGTTGGTTCCTCAAAAAGAAAAGTTAAGAGAATTACCATAGCAATTCTACTTCTAGATATAAAGTCAAAAGAATTTAAATAAAGATTTCTACAAGACATTTGTAGAGACAGATCCATAGCAACATTATTCACAATGGTCCAAAAAATGAGCTGTCCACCATCAACAATGAACATGTCTAAACAATGGAATATTGTTCAGTTTTTATAAAGTAACTTTACACTCACTACAACATAGATGAAACTTGACATTATAAAAAGTGAAATCTCGGTCACAATAATACAAATGTTATATGATTTCATTTATATGAGGAACCTAATATAGTCAATATTCATAGATACCAAAAGTAGTTTGTTAGTTACCAGGGAAAGGGGAGATGGAAAACAGTGGAGTTATTACTTAATGGATATAGAGTTTCAGTCTTGCAAGCTGAAATAATTTTAGGGATTGGTTGCAGGCAAGGTTTATTGCACATTTAAAATGGTAATTTTATGTTAGCTGTATTTTGCCACAATTTTAAACATTGAAATCCCCCCAATGAGAAAACTTGAAATGCCTTACATTTTACAGCTCACTAGAGAAAGCAATTGAAATACTCCCAAAGTTAGGATTCGAATGTCCTAAAAGTCACATGTCATCTCCAATAACAAGTTATGAAACAGAGGAAATTTATTCAGTGATCAGTAAAAATTCAAATTGTAATAAATGTTAAAGGCAGATTAAATTATCTTTGCATTCTTGATTTAGAAAATAAAACAAAATTTGACATATCAAATAGAAACAAAAATGTAGTCAGCAATGTAAAAAAATGCTTTTAATGGATTTAATTAATTAAATCATATATGGCTTTTTCTGAATATTATAATGTTCATGTTTTGTGATCATTTCTGAATTTGAAATTATTTTGATTCCTTATTCCAGCTAAATGTTTAGTTTTATAAGGAACTTTGCGTTCTTTTTCTTTTAGGTGTGACCCAAATTAAATATATGAGCATAATATCCCACAGGATTTCTATATGTTCTTCCTTATACCCACCTATCAACAGCAATGCTCTTGGGAAATATATGAGCTTTAGTTAATATCTCCATGTATTAAAACTGGGGCAGAGGAAGCACATGGCATTGTCACTTTATCTATATGATTTTGAGCTTGTCCAATCACAATGTCTCAGTTTTCTATATTAAATAGCAGGAAATTTCCTTAGAAACTCTTAGCTTCCACAGGTGGGACTGGAATACACAAGAAGTTACCATTAAACTGAATATGAATACAGTTATAAAATAATCAATGAATCTTACCTTACAATTATTTACCCTACAATTCTGAATTTTCCCAATGTACCACACTCCATTAGCCCTCCTCTCTCTTTTAAAAAGGGGAGAGAAGGTAGAAGACCAAAGACCATGGGTCAGTGACTGAGTATTTGGGAAATGTGAAAGTAGCCCCAGGGAACAAGAAACCATTAAACAATGAATCTGTTGGACAAGGAGGACACTTGGAGAAATTAATAGCTTCTTTCTCTGAAGAAGTATAATAAAAGCTAACTAAGGGTAATTGGGTTGATAAAAGTTTTCAATAAAAAAATGTCTATTTTATTTACTTTAAAAATATTCCTTAGTAAAAAACAAAAACTGACTCAAAGTAAAACATCAAGGATGAAAAATTTTCTCTTGTATTTAAGTGAATGCCAAAATTAAAATGAGTCTATGGGTGGGAGGTAAAAAATAAGGTATATAGTTTATCCCTATACAATATAACTTATTTTTGGTCTTAGGCACATTGGAAGGACAGAACTAAATATTGAAGCCAAAGTAATAGAATTATTACAAAGAATAGAATCAGGAGACCTAAACTATAGCAATCTAAACTTAAAATGGGCCTGCTACACTGGCAGGCAGCGGGGAAAGAGTGGTGATATAGGAGGTACACTGGAAACATTGGCGAAGGAAGGTCAACACTGGTGGTGGGAATGAGCCTGATTCACTGTCACTGTATGCCTAAAATCCAATTCTGAAGGACATGTAAATCACAATGGCTTCAATAAAATAAAAATAAATAAATAAAATAATAAATAAAACTTATATTATCAATCATTCAAAAATATGCTATTCTATTTTACTTATTTTATATGTAAAATATCATTAATTTGATGGGAAGAGTAAGTTGAAATTCCAGATAATAAAATAGGAAAGATGCTTGCATTGCATGTGACTGATCCAATCTCCAACATCCCATTTGGTCTCTGGAGCCAACAGAAGTGATTCCTGAGCAAAAAGTCAAGAGTAAATCCTTAGCAAATGTGATGCAAAAACAAATAAACAAAAAGACCTAGAGATAAACAAATAAAAAGAGTAACTAATTTGAACCCCTTAGATCTTTCTTCTTGATAAGTAAGAATGATAGAGTAGGAACACAATACACTGAACTAAAATATAAAATGAAACATAACCTCACAATAAGAGCAAAAAAAATAGAGTAAAATGTATTCTTTTCAGACATTCAGACTATATGAGAAATAAGAAGAAAATATAAATTTTAAATTAATTATTCTTATTTTTAGGTTCATACCCAGTGATACTCAGGAATTACTCTGGATGAGCTCAAGAATTATGTCTGGCAGTGTTCAGAAGAGCAGATGGAATGCCTGGAATTAAACCCGAGTCAGCTGCATGCAAGGCAATCAACTGCCTACCTACTGTACTATTCCTTAAGCCCCAAATGAAAATTTAGTTTTAGATTGCATACCTAGAAAATCCTCTTACATAAAATATTATTGTTTTTATTCAATCACTATGAGATAGAAAGTTTAAAAAGTTATTAATAGTTGAGTCTTAATATTGTAATAATACCCAGAGACTAATAGAGATGAGGGCTGGAAGGACCAGCTCATGATATGCTCACCACAAAGAGTGGTGAGTGATGAGTACAGTTAGAGAAATAACTACACTAACAACTATCATGACAATGTTAATGAGTGAGAGAAATAGAATGCCTATCTCAAATACAAGCAGGGGATGTGAGAAGAGGGAGATGGGGAGCATTGGTGGTGGGAATGTTGCACTGCTAGTGGGGGGGTGTTCTTTTTATGACTGAAACACAACTACAAACATGTTTGTAATCATGGTGCTTAAATAAAGATATTATTTTAAAAAATAATAGTTGAGTCTTAGTCATACTATGTTCCAGCAACCATCCCTTCACTAGTGTAAATGAAACATTATTTATGATATAAGAAAGACCGAGGAAGGAAATAACATGGAAAGGTCATCAATTTCCTTTACGTGCAAGGTGAGAAATATTATTAGGCATCCAAAAAAAAATTCAAAATATTTTTTTTTTGCTTTTATAAACCTATCTAAATCTGAAGCTCAAAGGAGAAATCTAGTTTCAGATTCTACATTTGGAAGTCATCAACTATAATTAATACTATAAGTAATATTGAATTCCTTGAGAATGGGCCCTTAAATATTTTAGGAAAAGAGGAAAAGACAAGAAAGAAAAACCAGAATAAAGAACACAAGCATTTAGAAAGAAGTGAAGAAGCCAAGAAGGCTTCATCTGAAGCCTTCATATGTCATATTAGTTGGAAGGAATACTAGGACAGAGTATGCTTTTGAAAGCTAGGAAAAGAAGATGAAAAGGAAGAAAATGTTCTACTATGCCAAATGCTGCTGTGATAGGAATCTAACTTCTTATAATTATGTTGTTCATTGATGGTCCTTTTGAATAATTTCCAACATGCACTGAGCAGAATCAAAGGGAGTTACACAAATATCAGCAGAAAATTTGGAGAGTAGGGTCAGAGTACAGTAGTACAGTAGTGCAGCAGGTTGGACACTGACCTTGCATGCAGCAAACCAAGAATTAATCATTGATACTACATATGGTCCCTGAGCACTGCCAGTAGTTAAACTCAAGTGCAGAGCTAAGAGTAAGCCCTGAACACCACTTGAATATGACAAAAAAAAAAATTGGTCAATAAAGTTGTTAGGATAACAACAAAACAGTAGGCCACAGAATTGTCCAGAGTAGATGGTGGAGATGCACAATGCATCTATTCTCTGGTAGGCAAGTAACCATTCATATTGTAGTAAAGATAGATCTTCCCAACAGTGTGTCTTACTATCAGTTTAGAGCAGAAAATTTCATCACAGATGTTGACTTTCATTGTCCACTTATCTTAACCTACTAGCATCATTGATAAGAGAAGGGAGAGAAAACTTAGTGCATTAAATGTTCCTTGTAGCTTCTATTTTTGTTTGTTTTGTTTTGGGAGGGCCACTGCCAGTGATGCTCAGGGCTTACTTCTGGTTCTGCACTCAGGATTATTTCTGACAGTGCACAGGAAATCATGTGGCATGCTGGGATAGAATGTGGATTGGTAGTGTGCTAGACAAGTGCTTTACCCACTGTACTATTGCTGTGGCCCTCTTTTCGCCTTCTACCCCTGCTTTACTATGAACAACACTAATCACCACAGTTATCTTTGCATATTTCCAAACGTCAGTGGAAAGAGGGCAAATGCATGAAATACCATAAACTAAAAAAGGCGATTGTGTTTACCTCTTCCCAATGTGAGTTCAGTGATTTTGTCAGTAGAAAAATCAATTGGTGGGGGCTCAAGATGGCAACTAGTATACCATGAAAATCAGCAAATACTACCAAGTCAAATTTATTCCTTCCTGAACACAAATAAATTTTAGCACACTACTGAATAGTGCTCTGTGAGATGTGACTTAGGATAACAAAAGTATATGTTGGGTGGTGGAGTAAAGGTCAAATACTTTAGGGAAACACAAGTTAACCTCACTAAGAGATTCCCAATTCACAGTAGTACAATAAAACTTGAAGAACTCTTTCCATAAAGAATTCTGCTTAACAATTTTTATGAGTTTTCCAAACTTATGGAGCATAAAAGTCTTTTTTGTGTGTGTCAAATCTCTTTACTGTCATCTGAAGTCTGTTCTGCTTTTGACTTTGCTTTTAAAATAAAACTAAGTTGTTAGCATTGACATCGAGATAGAAATGGGCTGTAACAGTTAAGCCATTCATTCCCATGGCTATTTGGAGAGGTGTATAGATGATGAATGCTTGCAGGCCTTCTTGTGACTGCTGAAAGACACATTATTTATGACCTGAGTTCTGGGTGGTGATTGCTGTCATTAATAATGATAGTTTAGCCCCAAGGCTACAGACTGCAGATCTGGAGTCCCTGTTCGGCCTGACAATCCTGCTATACAGGAGTTGGGGTTATAAAGCTCAGAGCACTTAATACCTGCATGAGGAGAGCTCCATTTCCTTTTTTTTTTTTCTCAGTCAAGACCAGGGACTTGGGAATCGAGGGCAGGGGTCTCATTCTAAATGGGGGAAACAACCACTAGTTCATGGGTTGAAGCAAGGAACTGCTGGGGACCTGGGGGAACTGAACAACTGTGTTCATTAAGCAAGCCAGGAAGCAGCCATGGGGGTCTTGTCCATCAATAGCTTGGCAGGACACAAAGTATTTTACCAAAAGGAATCTCACAGCTGGAAGAAGCAGGTGCGGCAGAGCAGAGCCAGTGCAAACGCTGGAGAGAGATTAAGGCAGGAAGGAAATTGGATTTTCCCAGGTTCCAAAGGGGAGGGGTATACTAGGAGGAAAAAAGTGGCGAGGGAAAGCTAGAGACTGGAATTGATTTAGGACTTGAAATAAATATCCTTAAGCAGCAATGGGGCTGTCATTTTGCATTTTAACAATTTAACAGGTTAAAAAAAATTTTAACTGAATCCATGCCTTCTATAGAAGTGGAGATTATCAGTGGATGAACAGGAAAAGTATCAAAAACTAAACAGAATTGGTTCATATCCTTCATTCTTCCAAAAGCAAGATATAGTGCCAGGAGAAATGGGTTTTTTTCCCTGCACTCCCACCATACCACCATTAGTTCTTTCTTCTTTCTGGATAATGAAGCGCCCTGGTCCTGCTGATGATCCCTTCCTGTAGCCCAGGTTTGAGCATCATCAAAGGCTTGTTTTCATGGATAAAGAAACAAACCAGCAGGTAGGTTTTCCTTACAAGCAAGCATGACAGGGAGATGGAAGCAGACACCAGTGGAATGCTACCTTCATCTCCTTTGGTTCAACTTGGGCTATATTTATCCCTCACTTCTGCTTCCTCTAACCCTAATCATTTGGAAATAGTATTTTAACATTCAATATGTTAATCATATGAGAGAGAGAACACATCATCACAAAGTAGAATCAATTAGCTATAGAATTACCATCAATTATATTTTGAAAATCAAAGCACAGTCATAAAATGTGTAAACAGGACCTGTGTACATTCTCAAGAAGACATATGCTTCATTCACTCATGCATAGACACACACCCCTTGGTTGGGAAGACAGCCCTCATCAGTAAATACCCAGGAACTCTGGTCAACTTGTCTATCCTAGATAGTTGCCCCCTGTAGACCATTCCCAAGGATGATTGTAGAAGGCGGTTCATGTACTTGCATTGAAAGACATAGAAATTTCATCGAAAAAGTACATGATGCTTTTTCGTCTTCTGTCTTTACATAATGATTCTCATTCTACAGTACTCAAAATACTCAAATACTCAAACTACTCAAAATAGTCCTATAAATCTGAGGATATTATGATTTTCCTTTCAAATTGAAAAACAAGATCAGAAAGCTTGAGAGAAGCAGGACCCAGGCACAGTTGGCAAACAGATTTGTGTGATTATAAACTTCTTGCCCCTTTAGCCCTGACCAAAATACTCTGGAAAGCCTGGATGACCCCCATGCATGCTGTAGCACCCTGCTCAGTAATAGATGGAGGAGGATTGATTGTCTGCTGCCCTGTGCAGACTCTAGGCACTTATTCCCCTACTCCAGACTGCTATCTGCTCTAGTGCCTTGTCTCTTCACGTAAAATGTATCTTCTTCAATTCTCAATCCCCATCTACACACCACATCATTGGATTCCCTAGAGATGCTAGAGGTTTGCATGTGCTTGCATATATGCATACATACATACACATTCCAATTCCCAGTGCTAGCCTTTTCTCTATCCTAATAAGAAACCCAAAGACTCTTGAGCTAGAAGGTAGAAAATGACAATGATAGAAAAAAAAAGAAAGAAAAAAAAAGTATGTTCCCAGCAAATAATTGTTGATTCTGATGATTCTCCGGGTAAGACCAGAATATAGTACATCAGATAAAATGTTCTGTCTGGCTTAAAAACAAACCTTATTTTCATGACACTCTCCAAACAGTGTCATATACCCCACACAGAAAAGAGATATGTTCAAAGTCAACTACAAGGCCAGTGAGAGGAGTCATAAGACTTTTTCCCCCAGTTGATTTTTTGTACTGCCTCATTCTCCCTAAATGACTTCCCATATCCAGTCAGTCCCTCACTCAAGTCTTTGATGCTTCCTCACTAGCTTTAGATTTATCTTCAAATCTCTCAGACAAGAATTTCACAGCTCCACATTATTTGAAACACTGCTTACAAAGTATGTCCATGAATATATTGGATAACTGGATGAATAGAATGATGGGGGATGAATGGGTAGGTGTATACATGAATGATGAGAATATGGTGAATGGGTTAGTAGAGAAAATAATGGCTAAATAAAAGAACAAACAGATCTATGAGTCAATTACTGTTGTGATTAAAGGGAAGGAGTTGTTTTCTATCTGCCTATAAAGAAATTGGCAGAGATAAAACATACACCAAAGAGAATTCTCCTTTCCTGCACAACTGTATACACACACACACACACACACACACACACACATACACACACCATTTTATCTGTATTGCTAGATAGGTCACTGTTGCTTTTGTGGATCTTTTCTCATCCATTAGCTTAGAAGAACCAAAAAAAAAAAAAAAAGGTCCATACCCTAAGATGTAAGCTATCATAAACTTCCAGGCTCTAATACTTCTAGAATTATTAACAGCTGACATAAGTAAAGGTACTTTCCTATGTGTTTATTTACTGGTTTGGGGCATAGAAACCATCAGAAAAGAAGTATATTTCTTTTATTATATATTCTTCTATTTTATATATATATATATATATATATATATATATATATATATTGTTTTTTCACTTTACCATTACCTGTTTGGTTCTGCTTGGTACGAAAACCTACAAGAAAAAGTCTTGCCTAAAATAAAAGCTCAGATCAAAACCAGGACACAGAAATTGTGTAGCCTGACACTCTTACCCCCAAATGCACTAGCAATATAACTTAGCACCATTCCTTTTTGCAAAAGCATACTAAAAAAGGGGGAAATGTATGTACAGAAACAAGGTCTTATCTAATAGGAATAAGAATCCATACATTTTTTTTAATATAGAGGCACTTCCCACCCTGAACATGTGCCATGTGGACCCAACTTAGACTCCATGAGATCAGACAGGGACCATCCAATATCAAGCCCTAGAGCCAGACATAGAGCAGACACAGTTCTCTGCAACAGCACCAGGAAAAAAACTACCCCTGGGAAATTCCTAACAACACCCTAGCACCAACTTGTGCTAGTTTTAATATGACATCCTGGCAATGAGGAAATGGCAACAACTTGATCTGAGAACAGGTTGTCCTATCTAATCACCTAACGGTAAGATGAAGTCAGAAGACACATCCTCCTTTGATTTATGCAAAAACCAAGATGGCTAACTACAGAAGACTGACTGTCAACAATGACTGGGCAGAACTTCTCCTGAGACCAAAGAGAAAGACCCTAGCCTAGGCTTTGACCTAGGATTTGTACAATAAACAAGATCTCTAATTCCAGAGGTTTGACTTTAACAACTGCGACAAAGCAGATCTTCTGAAAACATAATGTAAGACTACCCTAGGCTTGGTCCTAGGATCTATGCAAAAACCAAGACAACCAGTCACAGAAGACTAATTACAGCAACAGTGATGGAACAAAACTGCTAGAATCATAAAGAAAGATGCTATCCTAGGCTTCATCCTAAGACTTGTGAAAATACCAAGATCTCAAGCTAGAGGCCTAATTGTATCATCCACAACTGAGCAGAAAGTTTCATGGCACCATAAATAGTCCTTGGGGTGTGAAAAGGAGCCTGTAGTTATTCCCATGAAAGCATGTTTCAAGGATGGAGAAACCCTGTATCTTTTAGGCCAAGAGTATTCCTTTTCTAATTTCCCCAATATTTACTGTGCCTATGCAAAAACAAAAACAAAAACCAAAAACAAACAAAAATCCTTGCCATACCAGACCTCCTTCTCTTTCCTTTTCTTTTTTTTTCTTTTCTTCTTTTTTTTTCTATTGTTCTCATGGTTATTGTTTGGTTGTCGTATTTGTTGCTGTGGTGCTTTTTGGTAGTTGCTGGTTTTGGTCTTTTGTTTGACTTTTGTTTCTTTTGTTTTGTTTTATTTTGTTTTTGTTGTAGGTTTTTGGGTTTTGTAATTTTGGGGGTTTTTTGTGTTATGTTTTTCTTCTTTTTTGTCTTCATTTTAAATTGATATTTATAACTTCTAGAATCTAGATGGACTCCTCCTTGTTTTTTGTTTGTTTGTTGTTTTTTGTTTTTATCCTCTTTTTTTTTTCCAAACAGAACTACATAACTTGAATCATCTTGTTCTGCCTCATAAACTAAAAGGAAAAAAATGGATGGTATCAGAACCAAAAAGTCATATGAATATTGAGTAGAAATAAAAAAGGATCAAACTTAAACACCAAACCCAAAGACAATGACAACAGAATCCATAGCCAAACTTCAACAAACTATACACAGAGGGGACCAGTTATCCTAGCAGTCTGGGGAGCAACGAGGGAGAATGCTAGAAACTGTGGTGGAGGGAGGACAACACTGCTGGGAAATACCCCTGATTCAATGTCATTATGTACCTCAAATATCACCATAAAAGATTTGTAATTCATGTTTGTCACAATAAAAATTATTTTTAAAAAAGTATTTTTGAGAATTCCAAAGTCCCTCTTTAATTGAAATTGATGATACTCTTCAATTCTTTGTCACCTAATTAGAAAATACAAATGAGGGCCCGGAGAGATAGCACAGCGGCGTTTGCCTTGCAAGCAGCCGATCCAGGACCAAAGGTGGTTGGTTCGAATCCCGGTGTCCTATATGGTCCCCCTGTGCCTGCCAAGAGCTATTTTTGAGCAGACAGCCAGGAGTAACCCCTGAGCACCGCCGGGTATGACCCAAAAACCAAAAACAAAAACAAAAACAAAAAAGTCTTTCGGGCCGGGAGAGATAGCACAGCGGCATTTGCCTTGCAAGCAGCCGATCCAGGACCAAAGTGGTTGGTTCGAATCCCGGTGTCCCATATGGTCTCCCGTGCCTGCCAGGAGCTATTTCTGAGCAGACAGCCAGGAGTAACCCCTGAGCACCGCTGGGTGTTGCCCAAAAACCAAAAAAAAAAAAAAAATACAAATGATAAAAGACATTTGGAGAAAACCCCAATATATTTGTAATTGAAATAGCCTTGAGTAGAGTCAATTAATCATAACACCTGCCTAAGGCTGTATGTCAGTTTGGGAACACAAACTGAGCAGTTACTAAGAGGAACATAGGTGCCCAAAAAGAGGTCAAGCTCAAACTCCCCCATGCTACCTGTTGCTGTTCCTGCATCTGGGTCCCACAGGGAAGTGAGCTGAAAATCTGCTTTTCCTGACCCTTGGTACCTGTGGACTAGAGTACACAGTCTAGCCCCTGTTCAATATCCTAGTGTCTCATCTCATTCTTCATCTTTTTAGTCATTTAAATAAAGAAGAACATTGAGGCCTCTTTATTGCTCCCTAGTGAGCAGGAGCTGGTTTTTTATTCCTTGTTAGTTGTGAACAAGAGCTCTACTGGTAATTACTTTTTATGAGTATACACTTCTTCCCTGATGAGAGTTATTCAAGAGACCAGGATTTATACATAAGTAACTCTACACATGCTCCTTTACTTTCTCCTTGAGCTTCTTCCTCACCCATATTCTACTCTAGGAAGCTTCCATTTGTGAAGAGGAAACTCTAAATGACAACACAACTCTCCTAAGCTCTTAGAGTGCCTATTCCTGGGCCAAGCCCATCATACTCTAATGGAAACATGACAGTGACCTAAAACAACATGAGGCATTATAGATCTAATATAATCTGGCCTAGGGGCTCCTTGTGACCAAAAGCAGAACACAGGGATTAGAAACCCTGTGCCTGGGCTCCAATCAAACCTACTCCTGAATTCAGTGTTGTCTCAGATACATCCTTCATTAAGTCTCTGTTTTAGTTCTGTAAAAAAAACTAAATTGACTTGTTTATACACCAAAGACATTTAAAAAGCAACTGGTAGAAAAGCTACCACAATATAATGTAAAATAGCATGTATACAGGCATGCAGAAAATCTAATTAAGTGAAAATATTATGTTCATATAAAGATATTTATTGTCCAAGATATATCTGCAAACTTATTATAGTCACAATTTTCAGATGATCCTAAAATTGATATAAAAAGATGCATAATGATCATCAAGAGAATATTGGGTAAATGAAAACATGTAACTCAAAGGGAAATTTATCTCACCTGGTAAAAATTATAGCATCCCAGTTGTTTTTAAGAGGTAGTACAAACTCATAAATTAATGGAAATATCAATGTCACAGAATGGAAAGCCTTACTAATACCATTGTGTGTTATGGAAAAAATGGCCTCTTCATGATAATCTCTGCCTTAATTTCTGAATATGGTATATGGTAATATATGGTAAATATGGTTGCAGATGTAATAAATCCATTGGCTTAATTGAGTTGAGGACCCTGGATTACTCAGGTAGCTCAATATTATCATAGAGATCTTAAAAGTGAAAGAGAGGTATCATGAGGGTCAGCCAAACGATGATACATGAAAAGACTTCAATGCCAAGTGGTACCTTTAAAATGGGAGGTGCTGTCTTTGAAGAATAGCACAAGGACTTAAAACTCACAGGTACAAATCCACACATCCCAAATGCAACTCAACCAGCTCTGTTTATTGAACTTGACAGCTATGCTGTCAGTGATCTCTGCAACCACATTCAGGGTGTGTGAGCACCACAAAAATAGGAACAAACCTCAAAACAAACAGTACAACTGAAAATAATACCCGGAAGCCATAGCCAGGAAGTGTAACCTCTCAGAAGTGCAAGCATGAGCATCACAATGACCTCTTTCAAACACCACAATTATAACTTGTGTACCTTACTAGGAGTTCAAGCTCAGGTGAGCTCTGCAGTTGAGTGTGCAAATAGTAGAGCCTGATAAGCGACCCCCTTATGCAAGGTCCCCACCCTGAGTGAGCACCACAGCCAGATGTGTGTGCATTTCTCATTCTTGTCATCACAAGAACATCAACAATGGAAGGAATGAGGATGAGTTTTTTTTTTTAAATGTAAGGAGACCATGGGCCAAGGAATGTGGGCAGCTAGTAAACAGGGAAAATCATTTTGCTCCCTAGAGCTTGTCAACACCTTGATTCTCACCCAGATGAGACCATTTTAGACTCATAATAAATGAATGTTGTTGAAGTCACTATATTTGTGTAATTTATTACAAAGCAGTAAGAAACTATAATTCTACTTATGTGAAGGAATAAAGTACTATAAAAATACAACTAACTATAAAAGAGAAATTAGTGATATATGTTTGGCTGTTTGGGGGAAAGCATTGGGAGGATTGGTTTCTGTCTCAGGGATCACCAGGTGGGCTTGAGGAACCATATGTAGTATAGGGGGTCAAATCAAGATCAACCACATGCAAGGCAATTACCTTACATACTATACTATCTTTCTAGCCCTAGTTATATAGGTTTAATAACTGAATTTTAGCACATGTGCTCCCTGGGCCCATGTGTTGGTGCTGCATATATGTGTGTTGCTGGCCCATACTCATGGTGCCTGCACACACATGTCACCCATATCTCCCTTCCTGAGATGTATACTTGCATACTTTCATACCCAGATGTGCACGAGGGTGATTTCTCTGCCTTTGGAGAAGGCTGTGTTCATTCTTGAGCATATTATATGCTATCTCTTTCTCTTTATTTTTCTCTCTCTGCCTCTCTCTTTCTCTCTGTCACTTCCTCAGAATTTCTAAATAAAACCTGATTTAACCTCAAACAGAATCAAATTTTTATGTCATGTCATTCACAAAAATTATGTCCAGATGAATTTAAACTTGAATAATATGCACATTAGTAGATTGAAAGAAAATCTAGGAAAAGCTTGTTACTCCAGAAGAGATGGCAAATATAGCAAAAATAATGACATTTACAATACTAAAATATTAAATATTTATTTCAAATGATGCTATAAACAAAGTCCAAAGGCAAGTTGAAATGGGAGAAAAGTACTTGTGAAAATGCATATTCTTTGAACTTTGTTTTTCCTTTTTGCCATCAAATATTAACTGCTTCATAAATATAAAACAAAGAAATGGAAAAGGTAGAATCTTCCTTCTCCTAGGAATGGGATTGGAGAAACCTCTTGGAAAAAAAGAGGCCCATGAGAAGATCAGACAATTTTACTGAAGAAAAAAAATATAATATGGATTTATTGAGGTGTTTCCTTCCCATGCTCCTGCTGCTTTTCTTCCTGACATACACCTAGAGAATGAATAAGACTAAACTACCACCCCAACAAAAGCCAGCTTAGAGGCCTGCTGCAAAGGGGCACCAACCTGAAGGATCATTTTCTCTTCCTCTCCTCTTGGCACAAAACTAGAGTTCTGCATCCCCTGCCCTGAGATGTGCCCACCTGGGTCCTTATAAGAGCAATTCCAGTACATCTGTCCCTTCTAGACTTGGTGCTTGAAAACTTCCTATGTTCCATAGTCTCTCAATAAGCTGCCTTGTTATCCATGGAATTGCAAACTGGGAACCTAAAAGTTGAAGTTCAGGGCCTCAGTTTGCAACACCAGGATAGATACAATGAGATTCAACAGAAAGCAGGGACATACTCGACATGCTTTGTGTATACTTCCTGCCCAGAGAAGAAGAGGAAGAGGTATAGATCCCTCCCTTTGGGGTCCCTTTGTGACAAGCACTAAGCAGATAGCTTGTCAACTCGTCTTTGATTGGATGTTGGCTTAATCTTACTCTCTTCTCAGAGTCACCCAGCCTTCAGAAACAAGCACATCAGCTTATGAGAGTTAGGAAAATACTTATATTACATTTGGGCTAGTATTCAATATTAGGTTTGTTTTAGTAGCTGATGTTATGTTCATTCAAATGCCATCTTGACATTTTTAGGAAATTTCTCCAGAAATCCAATTGAGCCTAATGATCCTTTATGTTAAATGATTTCTGTTAGAAGCCATCTCGGTTGTTTTGCCTCCTGGATGGGCCCTGATGATCTATCAGCTCTCTCCTGGAGTTGTCTGAGGTCCTCCTTCATCTCCATGATGCCAAGAAGCCACAGAGATTATTTATTTTCTCCCTCCTGCATCTTCCCTATCCCCAATCACATCCAGAGAGGAAACAGTACATAAAGCACATCCCTGACTTCTGCTGACCCTCATGATATCGTTTCTGGTGCTTCAAATTGAGGCTCTGAAGAATGTATTTGGTCCACTATGTCCCTAATGGAATGGCTTGATAACCAGATGTATTTCAAAAAAAGACAAGTAACAGAAATGAATTCCTTTCCAATGCCCTATTGTGATTTATTTAGTTTTGTAATTTATTTTTATTGGTTGAGAATCTGTAGCTTACAATACTATTAATAATTGTTTTTCAGGCCCTTTGATAGCTATTTTCTAGTGCCCACTTTCTTGGATTCCCATAACCAGAGACTCTCTGGTTCTACCCCAAAACCAGAGACTCTCCAGCCTAGAAGACTAGATGATCCTTAAATAACAGAATTTGTTCATCACCATCTCCTCCACCCTCAGATTTCTGGCATATAACCCTTAGGGCACAGTGAGGATCTTGAATCTCAGGAGCAACTAGAGAATGCTACTACTAGGCATCGGAACCCATTCTGGAAGTCAACCTGAACTGAATTGGAATGAAATTGGATCAGGAGAGAAGTGGCCGCCGTAATCTTGTCAGAGCTGAAAAGTCTCCCCCAAGCCCTTTATTCCCTCGTGATCCTCAATTTTTGTTCTATTTAGGTTTTCAGAGCTACACTGTTTCCATGTCTGCCTCCCCAAGAGACTATAAATGCTCCAAATATATAGTCATTGACTTTTTTCATTTTTTGTATATTTAGGCCTGGTAGTCAATGGATCATTAACCATTGAGAATTAATAAATGAATGAACAGACCCTGATCTAATGAAACAAACTTCTCACCGAAAGAAATGACAATTCTAACTATATTAACTTTTAGGGACATGTAGAAGAATAGTGATCGAAGGAGTGAGTGCTATAAAGGAACCTTTATATGCAGAGCTCTAATTTTTGTTACTTGGGTTTTTATCTCAAAAATCAAAATAACTAGCTGTTTCAATGAGAACTTGTCAGTAACCTGGGGAGGACCAGTATATCAGAAGACCACTCTGAGCCTAAGGAAACCCTTAGATTCTATACCACTGGTCACCAAGACATTTTCTAAAACTGCAATCCAGGCAACACTTTCTCTAAACAGGCTCAAATATGATCTGACCGTAGAAGTTATCTGATTGACATATCTTGCTCAGAAACAATCCTGAAAAACCACAGAAGGTAAATGGAGGAGACTCCAAGCTCTTGCCAGCCCAGGTTCTTGCCAGGGTTCTGGGAGGTCTCAAGTCTAAACACCTCTCCTCTTTCTCCTGCTCTTTCCCTCTCCTCTCTTTGTTTTCTTTCCTCTGGATTAAGAGATTGCATTTTCAGTGTTCCGTGCATGGAAAGGGAGGTCTTTCTGAGCCCATGCCAAGAACTATGTGTTCCTTATGATTTGGCAGTAACTTGAAATGCTTGGTTCCCTCCCTCACCAATCATCCCACACTGGACCCCCAACCTTTGGATGTTCTTTGGGTTCTGTAAAGTTTTCTGCAGAAGCGGTGAGCTTTTCTCCTATATATCCCAACTATGTAGAAACCAGAGAAGGATGGTCTAAACTCTCGCAATGGTCCTCAAACTACGGCCCGCGGACCACATATTATATTTATTCCCATTTTGTTTCTTCACTTCTAAATAAGATATATGCAGTGTGCATAGAAATTTGTTCATAATTTTTGTTTTTACTATAATCTGGCCCTCCAACAGTCTGAAGGACAGTGAACTGGCCCCCTGTTTAAAAAGTTTGTGGACCCCTAGAAGATTGCCATCCTCACTAAGTCATTTTAAAGAGGGTGGGTATTGTAAGGGAGACAGAGAACTCCCTAAAAGTGTAGATGTCTCCACATTCTGCTGAGGCAGTCCAAGATACCAATTTTCTGGATGAGGGCTGAGGATAGATATAGATATTAGGCAGTGACTCTTTTCTCTGGGTACAGCTGGTTCAAGGAAGCATCTAGAAAAAGCTAAAGTTAATACAAATAATGGCGGGTAGTGATTAAAAGAAATTGCAACACAGGTACCTGCATGGTTATTCTATCTACTCCTACACTACCGAGAGTCACAGTCTGCTCTACTCTGTCCCCTATTTCAGTCACTGCCTGCCAATGGCATCTAGGAATTTCAGCCATGGGATGTTCCAAGAGGTGACCTGACTTTGGAAGAGGGGAAGTGAGAGGATCCCATCATATGCTGCATTTGACAGGTATCCCATAATATCAGCACCCCCAGACAACTTGATACTCATAAAGCTCTGGTAACACTTTGCCCACAGGTCTAGGTAGTTACAGCTTTTCGGTAATTGCTGCTTCCTGTTGTGACTGATCTCTAAGGACTCTATTTCCCTTGAATGCCCCCTTAACCTCAAGTCCATGCTTAATTAAGCAGGCTTTATTAAAGTATTGTTTGAACCATTCAAGACAAATACTGTTTCTGATCAGAAGCCCACCTGATGCTTGTGCTGTGCTCTCTACAAGTGTGATTAAAAATCAGACCAATAATAAAATATAAAGTCACACCAATAAGACTGACACATCTCACTGAATCAAAACAATCCAATTAGTATTGGAATGGATGTGAGGGTAAGGTGACTCTCATTCACTGGTGGGAAAGGCAACTGATCCAGTCCTTTTTAAAATAATATGTATACTTAAAAAAATTAGAACTATGTTTCTTTATTAACCTGGCAATTATATTTCTTGGCAATTAACCCAAAATTTTATTCAGAGGGGATGGAGAGATAGCATGAGGTAAGGCATTTGCCTTGCATGCAGAATGTCAGTGGTTCGAATTCTGGCATCCCATATGGTCCCCCGAGCCTGCCAGGAGCAATTTCTGAGCATAGAGCCAGGAGTAATCCCTGAGCACTGCCGGGTGTGACCAAAAAACACAAAAAATAATTTATTCAGGAAGGACATTTTCACTCTATTTTCATTGCAGTATGATTTACCAATAGCCAAAATATGAAAACAATACAAATGTCTAAGAACAGATGACTGGATAAAAAGCTGTTTATGTTCATGTTTACCAGCCACTCAGCTGAAAGCTGACAATCTTTGAATTGTCACTCCTGCTATACTCATCTCACACAATCACCACTTCACTAACAGCTCAGTCTTCTATGGCTCTCTGCAAAGACACCATCTGACCAAAACTCTAGTATGCTGGTATTTGGGCCTGATATTACCAGGACTTTGCTTTTTAAAATTTTTTATTGAGACCATTGTGAATTGCAAGTTTTTCATAGTGAAATTTCAGGCATAGAGTTACAGTGAATTAAGGCCATTCCTACCACTAGTGTTGACTTCCAAAGTTCCCAGTCTGCATCCCATACCTCCATAATTAACCCCAGATCTCCCAGTGTAACAGGTCCATTTTGTGTTTAGGTTGTTATAGTTTGGATCTCTTGATTCTATTGTCATTGACTTTGGCTTGGGTATTTAGTTCTGACCATTTTTTTCCACCCAATGTACCTGAGACCACTTGGCCCCTGAGCCTGGTCCACATTTATTTTCTTTTCTCAATTTGTAGAAATATGAAATATGAGGTAAAACAAAGTGATTCATGTTTCACAGTTCTATGAAAAAGGTGGACCCCTATCTAGAAGGTATAAATAAAATTATTTAAAAAATGAAAAAGAGAGGCATGTGTGACAGGGTTTTATTGTTTGATTTTGTTTGATTTGTTTGTTTTTTTTTTTTTTGCATGGGAGCAGTAAATGTTGGGGAAATTAGAAAGGAAATACTCCTAGCCTAAAAAAAAGCAAAAACAAAAACATGGTGTCTCTACCCATGAAACATACTGTCACAAGACCAACTACAGGCTTCAGGCATGCTAATTGTTCAACCTCAATATCTTTCTTCAAGGTCATAGGAAAAGTTCTACTGAACTCTGGTTGTCGTAGTCAGTCTTCTTTACTTAGAGATCTTGGTTTTTGTACAGATACTAAGTCAGAGCTGGGGTTTCATGAAGCATCTTCTTATTTCATCTCACCCTTAAGTTGCAAGGCAGGGAAACCTGCCAGTAGAGCAAGTTGTTGCTGTTTCCTCATCATCAGGGTGTCATATGAACCTACCCTGGATCAGGCTGGTGCCAGTGTGGCATTTGGGCCTCCCCCAGGGAAAGTTTGAATCCAGGACTTTCTTTGTTTTTTTGGTTTTTTTTAGGTGTCAAAGTTCTGTTTTTTTTTTATTTTAATATAATTTTTATTTTAATCATAGTGTCTTACATATCGTTCACAGTAATATTCCAGGTACATGTTAACATTGAATCAGGGGAATTCCCACCACCGAATTGTCCTCCCTCCACCTACATTCCCATCCTGCCTCCCCTATCCTCCACCTTCACCCCAGGGGTTTCTAGATTGAGTGGCCCCCTCTGTGTCTAGTTTATTACTTAGTGATCTTATAACTGTTTGGTCATGGTACCTCCACTACTTCTCCCTCTAATTGGGAGGCGGGACTAGATAGTTCGAGTTATGTGGTTTTGTTAGAGGAAGAGAAAAGTAATAAAATGGGGTGAAAATCAACTACACCAACAATGGGCAGAGTCCTTCTAGATGTTCTCCTCCTCGGTTTGAGAGACGAAGGGGAAAAAAGAAGGTGAAACACCACAACAGTTCAAAAAGAAGTATCAAATAAGATATCCAGTGAGCACTGCAACAATAAAGATATGCACCACATAATTGCAATGGTCTTGAGATAAAAAACATGACAGAATGCAAAAAGGAAGAAAAGGAGAAAGTAAATATATAAATAAAAAGTGGACAACTACTTAAATATCTACACCAAAACAAAGAAATTGACAAAAACTAGATAAGAGAAGAAAAAAAGATTATTTTGTGCTTATTGTCTCTTTGTGTGTGTGTGTGTGTGTGTGTGTGTGTGGTTTGTGGGTCACACTTGGCAGTGTTCAGGGGTTACTCCTGGCTCCATGCTCAGAAATTGCTCCTGGCAGGCACAGGGGACCAAATGGGACACTGGAATTCGAACCGATTAAATGCCTTACCTTCATGCTATCTCTCTGCCCCTCCCCCCTATATACCCCTCCTGCATAGGAACAGTAAAAATTGGGGTCATTCGAAAAGGAAATCCCCTTGGCCTAAGAGACACAGGGTTTCTCCACCTTTGGAATATATTGTCATGGGATTGTCTATAGACTCCTTTCAAGTTCATTTACTCTCCCCTTGGTGTTTTTGTGTTGTATGGAAGACTTCTGCTTCGATCTGGATGATAAAATTAGACCTCTATATCTAGAGATCTCAGTCTCTGCACAGGTCAAGGAGTATAACTTATGATGAAGTCTTTCTTCGTGATTTTAGAAGTTCTGTTTCCTCAATGTCATTTTAATCTGTCTTCTGCGGTTGGTGGTCTTGGCCCTTGCGTTGAACCTCGGGTGGAGCCTGGGATATCGTCTTTTGTTATGTTTCTAGAGGACCCATTAGTTGCAATTGTCTCAGTCAGTTCTCTGGAATTAGAGATCATGGTTGTTGTGCAGGTCATAGGACAAACCCTAGACTAGGGCTTTCTTGCTAGTCCCAGATTAAATACTGCCTGGTCATGGTTCTATCCGCCAGTCATCTGTAGATCACGTTCTTGGCTTTTGCACAGCCCAAAGTGTGACAAGTTTTCTAATTTTGTCTTGCCGTTAGTTGGTGAGGTAGGATACCCTGTTCTTATGTACATTTGTACCTAATTTCCTCGTTGTCAGGATATCATATTAGAACTGGCACATGTTGGTTGTTTGAGCAGTATTCAGGATGTCCCGGATGGGATTTGGTTCCTGTAGCTGTTGTGCAGAACTGTGTCATTTCTATGTCTGGGATTCAGGGTTCAAGGCTGGATGGTCAGTGTCTAATCTCCTGGAGTCTAAGATGGGTCCACATGACATATTTTCAAGGTGGGAGATTCCCCTGTATTGTAAATAAGTAGGAGTTCTTATCCCTAGTAGATAAGAGCTTGTTTATAAATGTGAGATTTCCCCTTTTTTAGTGTGCCTTTTGCAGGAAGAAATGGTGCTTCATTATATTGCTGGTGTATTTGAGGGAGGAAAAAGAAGAGTAGAGAAACAAGTAACACACCCAAAAAAGATAAGAATAGAAATAAAAATATATTTGCTCACATATGGATAAAGAAAAATGATTTAGAAAACTGAAATAAAAAATAAATAGAGAACTGAAATAAAAAATAAATAAAGAGGTAGTGTTATCCCGGTCCTATACTTATGATGATGAAAGTATAGGATTTCCCATTGTCTTCTGAGATTTTCTTGTGGGGTGTGGTTTCCCAGGCACCTTTTCATCACATACCCTGTCCTTCCTGAGATTGGTAAAAGATTTGCAGCAGGGGAGTCTTGGGTAGAGTTCTTGCATTGGGAGTTCTTTTAGGGCTAAGTCCAGTATCCAGCAATAGTCCACGTTAGGAAGGGTTGGTAGAGAGGGCCACACAGCATGAGTCAGCATGGGTGTTGGTTGTCTTTTCTGGCTGGGGATGAGGTGTGGGTTTGAGTGGGTGTCCCTTCGCTTGGGTGCTGGGTACTGGTTCGTTGGGGTAGGAGGTCAATCTTGATGCCTAATAGATTAAGAACTGAGGGTGAAGAGTTTTAATAAGATGGAAAATCTGGATGGGATTGAGGGGTGAATGGATAGCCGGATTCCTAGAAGGGGGAAAGGGGAAAGTATATGGAAGGGGCAGAAAAGAAGAAAAGAGAAAATAAGATTAACTAGAAAAAGAGAAAGAAAGAAAAAAGAAGTAGTGAGAAGAGAGGAGAGAAGAGCATGGGCATGTTATTTTGCTTGAATATGTTCGATGAGTAGGCCCCATAGTATAAGTCTGTTGGTCACAGTTGCTGCTTCGGTGGTCTGGCTGGTCACATGCTTCAGGTAAAAGAAGGTATAACCTAGAGAAAAAGGGTATGTTAAAGTGTTTTATGGAGGCGATTTCATACCACAACCTGGGTATGGTATCTCATGTAGCTTAGCTCCGAGGTGCCACCTTAGGTTGTCCATCCTTTATATCCAAGAAAGCCTGTGGACAGAAAAGCTGAGGGGTTACTTTAAATATAGTAAGCTTAAGGCATTAACGCATATTATTTTGAAGTGCTTCTGTTGGATTCAGTGTTTTCCCATGGTATTCTTTACCTGTAATCTTGTATAAGATCCCTAAGAGATTATTATGGGCCTTTTTAGTAACAGGCTGATTACATATCTGTTCTCTCTATGCTGCTGTTTCTGCTGTTGCTGAGTTCTTTATGATATAATGTGTGGTCGAGAGTATATGCTGTTCCTCTTTCATGTGTTTTGGGCACTACTCCCCAGAATATGTGTAATATTACAGTGTTTGGAGTTTCTACCCTGTTTAATCCTGTTATTTTATCTTTGAATATTAGTTGTATATATGGTGTAGTTTCTAGGTGCTTCAGAATAGTGCTACCATTCTGTGTTTATCTTTCATCTTCTGGCTTACTTCGTTTAACAGAATATGTTCTAGGTCCATCTACATTGCTGCAAAGTCTGTGACTGTATCATTTCTGACTGCATGTAGTATTCCACTGTGTATAGATACCACATCTTAATGATCCACTCATCTGTTGTTGGGCATCGAGGCTGGTTCCAAGACTTGGCTATTATGCTGAGTGCTGCAATAAATATTGGGGTGCACACATATTTGGGGATGAATATCCTTCTGACTTGGGGATAGATACCTAGGAGAGCAATTGCTGGGTCAAATGGCAGCTCGATTCTGAGTTCACTGAGTTCTCTCCAGACTGTTCTCCATAGGTGTTGTACTAGGGGGCATTCCCACCAGCAATGGATGAGAGTGCCTTTCATACAGCATCTCCGCCAATATAGATTGTTCCCATTATTTTTGATGTGAGCCATCCTTACTGGTGTAAAGTGGTACCTCATTGTTGTCTTGATTTGGATTTCCCTAATGATGAGTGAAGGTGAACATGTTTTCATGTGTTTGTTGGCCATCTTTCAATCTTCTTTGGAGAAGTGTCTATTCATTTAATCTCCCCATTGTTCTATGGTTTTATATGGTTTGTGGAGCTCATCTTTCTGAGTGCTTTGTATATTCTGGATATCAGCCCTTTATCTGACATGTTGAGTACAAAGATTTTTTCCCATTCAGTTAACTGTCTTCTTGTGTTAAGTAGGGTTTCTTTTGCCATGCAGAAGCTTTTTAGTTTGGTGTAGTCCCATTTGTTTATGTTTGGTGCTAAAGTTCTTGCCATTGGCAATCTATCATCAAAGACTTTTTTGATAAATAGGACTTCGAGTGTTCTGCCTATTTTTTTCTCAATAAACTTTATAGATTCGGGTCTGATTTCAAGGTCTGTAATCCATTTTGAGTTGACTTTTGTATATGGGGTGAGGTATGGGTCAATTTTTAATTTCTTACAGGTGGTTCTCCAGTTGTACCAACAACATTTGTTGAAGAGACTTTCTTTGTCCCATTTCAAGTTCTTGGCTCTTTTATCAAATATTAGTTGATTGTATATCTGGGACCTTATGTCTGGAAATTTTGTTCTAACCCACTGGTCTGAGGCTCTGTCCTTGTACCATTACCATGCTGTTTTGATCACTATGGCTTTATAGTATAGCTTCAGGTTAGGTAGCAAGCTGCCACCCAGGTTCTTGTTTTTTAGTATGTGTTTGGATATCCTGGGTCTTTTGTTGTTCCAGATAAATTTTATGATTTATTGTTCTAAGTTTTTAAAGAATGATGTCTAAATTTGGATGGGGATTGCATTAACTCTATATAGGAGTTTGGGTAGGATAGTCATTTTGTCTATGTTGATTCTACCTACCCATGAGCATGGGATGTACTTCCATTTCCTTAGGTCCTCTTCAATTTCTTTCTGAAGTGTTTTGAAGTTTCCCTGGTATGTCTTTCACTTCTTTTGTAAGGTTGATTCCTAGGTACTTAATGTTTCTGTTACTATTTTAAATAAAGTTGAATTCTTTTTTTTTTTACTAGTCATGGCCAAGTTTATTGAGCACCATCTATATCACCAGCCTTGGCAGAGATATACCCAGTTAATATGCATAATTTCAAGGCAAAAAAAATTCACCATTTTGCTAAAGGAGGGGTGTGATATTAAATGACAGCATACCCTAGGAAAACAAAAACACTGCAAAAATGCCTTCTGCACATCTATATTCATTGCAGCACTATTTATAATAGCCAGAATCCGGAAACAACCCAGATGTTCTTCAAAGATGAATGGCTAAAGAAACTGTGGTACATATACACAACTGAATACTATGCAGCTCTTAGGAGAGATGAAGTTATGAAATTTTCCTATACATGGACAGACATGGAAATTATTATGCTGAGTGAAATAAGTCAGAGGGAGAGAGGCATAGAATAGTCCCACTCATCTATGATATTTAAGAAAAATAAAAGACATTTTAAAAAAAGGCAGAAAGTGGCAGGTCAAGAATTAAATCCAGGACGTCAGGCTGGGAAAATCTACAAAACTATGCCTGCCCAGTGGGGCCCGACTGTGAAAAATTGAGAGTTCTGCCTGTGTGTGTCTGTCTCCTGTCCTGTCACGTGAAACTCTTGGGAGTGGATCGAAAAGAGGCTCCAGAAGAGCTATGTGGCCAAGCACTCTTTCTAAGGAAAGAACACCATCACAACAAGAGGAAAAAATCACACTAAGAATTGTGCTGGATCACTGAAGCCCAGCATTTCTCTCCGGACTGTCTTTTCTGCTGCGTACTCAGGCCTAAGATTTGATCCTGTAAGAGGCTTCATCCACGGAGGAATCCCCTCCTTTGGAGGCAAGTCGACCTATCCAGAAAGGGCGGAGCCAGAGGAGTGTGCTGACTGCATCATCTAGCAAATGAATACCACCACAACACGTAGAAAAACCCACAATACAAGTGTGACAATGGGGAAACAATGCAGGCCAGCACCAGACATAGAGAATGAAGATGACAATTCTGATGACCAGATAATGACCAACCAACTAATCAACCTCTCAGATAAGGACTTTAGACTAGCAATATGGAAGATGCTCAAAGAACTCAAAGAAACCATGGATTGAGTTGAACAGAACAATAACAAGAACCAAGAAAATATGAAGACAGAAATCACAAAACTCCAAACTAAAATAACATGTCAACTAACAGGCCTAAAAAACTCACTAAACAAAGTGAATAACAAAATGGATAAGCTCTGGGACAGGGTAACAGAAGCTGAGAATAGAATTGGTGCCATGGAAGATGAAATAAATACCAATTCCAGAGACAGAATTATGAAAACAGCAAGATCAAAAAGGGAAATTACATTCAAGGGATCATCCTTGAGATTTACAGCAGACCTCTCACCAGAAACACTCAAGGCCAGAAAGCAGTGGTGGGATATTGTGACAAGAATGAATGAAATGAATGCTTCACCTAGAATACTGTACCCAGCAAAACTTACTTTCTGGTTTGATGGAAGAATACATGGTTTCACAGACAAAAAAACAGCTTAGAAACTTTACAAACTCAAAACTAGTCTTAAGAGAAAAACTAAAAGACCTAATTTAAGACAAGACTAAACAAAAGACACACCAAATTTCGATATAAAGATTGCATTAAATCCCAGGACAATTCTTTCTCTCAATGTCAATGGAATAAATTCATTTCATTCAGTCTTGTCACAATACCCCACCACTGCTTTCTGGCATTGAGTGTTTCTGGTGACAGGTCTGCTGTAAATCTCAAGGATGCTTGCTTGAACATAATTTCCCCTTTTGATCTTGCTGTTTTCAGAATTCTGTCTCTATCTTTGGGATTCGTCATTATGACTAGGATGTGTCTTGGGGTAGTTTTTCTGGGGTCTCTTTTGGTTGGTACTCTTCGAGCATGCAGAATTTGATCACATATATTCTTTAGCTCTGGAAGTTTCTCTTTAATGATATTCTTGACCATTGATTCTTCCTGGAAATTTTCTTCCTGGGTCTCTGGGACTCCTATGATTCTTAAGTTGTTTCTGTTGAGCTTATCATAGACTTCTATTTTCATCTGTTCCCATTCTTTGACTAATTTTTCCATTGTCTGTTCATTTGCGTTAAGTTTTTTTTTCCAATCTCTCCTGCTGTATAGAATTATTATTTATCTCATCTTCCACAGCACCAAGTCTATTCTCAGCTTCTGTTACCCTGTCCCAGAGCTTATCCATTTTGTCATTCACTTCATTTACTGAGTTTTTCAGGCCTGTTAGTTGACATGTTATTTCAGTTTGAAGTTTTGTGATTTCTGTCTTCATATTTTCTTGGTTCTTATTAGTGTTCTGTTCAACTCGATCCATGGTTTCTTTGAGTTCTTTGAGCATCTTCCATATTGCTAGTCTAAAGTCCTTATCTGAGAGGTTGATTAGTTGATTGGTCATTATCTGGTCATCAGAATTGTCATCTTCATTCTCTATGTCTGATGCTGGCCTGCGTTGTTTCCCCATTGTCACACTTGTATTGTGGGTTTTTCTACGTGTTGTGGTGGTATTCATTGGCTAAATGATGCAGTCAGCACACTCCTCTGGCTCCGCCCTTTCTGGATGGGTCAACTTGCCTCCAAGGTAGGGGAGTCCTCCGTGGATGAAGCCTCCCATAGGATCAAATCTTAGGCCCGAGCACACAGCAGAGAAGGCAGTCTGGAGAGAAATGCTGGGCTTCAGTGATCCAGCACAGTTCTTAGTGTGATTTTTTTTTAAGTCCTTTCTTTTTTTTTTTTTTTTTTAATTATGAGAACAAGGGTGCAAAGAAAGAGGACAAGGTAAAGTTACAGTGGAAGGACAATCACCCATAACATAATTCTCAGAAGTCCCCTTGCTGATATCTTAACTTTGAAATTTCAGCCAAAGAACATTAAGATAAATAAGACAGAATCCATGTACAATTACTTTGTCCCTCAAGTCCCCAGATTGTAACACATTATAATATTTCTTAACAGTACACAAGGCAATCTAAAGCCATAAAACTTACGTAACTCCTTAAACATTACAGGCATAGTATTTTCTTACATTTCCATATACATGCATATTAGCTTAAGTTAACCTCAAATTTTAAGTGAGTTCTTTTTAAGGATTAGAGTCAAAGGAGCACAGTAAGAATGGTGTTAGAGTGGCAATTGTTGTTTGCATAGGCCCACCAAAATATGAGGGACATGGAAAGAAATAACCTTGGCCTAAGTACAAAGAGACCAGACCCCTGAAGTTTCCTGGCACAAGACCAAGTCTAGGCTCCAGGCAAGCTAGATCGTCCAATCCAATACATTGTCCGTAGTGCCAACACACTTTTATTTTTCACACAGTCTCTGTTGTTGGTATCATGTTTCTGTATTAAAGATCCTGGAATTTGCATATCTTACATTGAAGTCAGGACGTGGAGCATCCTCTCCTTTCACCTCACAATCAAAGGGCAATGCAGGGAGCCCTGTCCTGTAAGCAGGTCGTTGTTGTTAAGTCTTCTCAGTGTTAAGGGAAGTCTCTTTTGAGCAGGTCGAAGTCTGAGCAGTGTAGGTCTTCCGTGGTAGAGGATTGCTTCCAGGTGATGTTATAGACCAGCCTGGATGTTTCGTGGATGGCTTTCCTGGTTCAGGGGAGAATGGAATATGCCCTTTCTTCTGAGGTCTGTGCCAGGTCGTTATGTCAATGTTCAGGGTGTAAGGTCCCTTTGCACTACAAGATTTGTGTGTTCCAATCTCTATTAGATAGGATCTTATTTGTATTTATACTATTTTCCCATTTTAATGTGCCTATGCAAATAAGAAGCAATGCCACATGGTGTTATTGGCGCATATGGGGGCCATAAGAACAATTACAATGATTCCCATGACATGGTTCAATCATAAGCATTAAACTGGGGGACTCTTCCACCAAAATTCCTTGTTAAACAGCTCAAAAAGAGAAGATAAAAAGTGGTTAGAATCATCACTGTATAAGACAACATTTAGTAAGAATTATAGCTGTCAGAGAAAAAACACAAAATATTCTAAAGAAATACGTGTCCATTTTATGTATCTTGAAACAGTTTGGGGTCTCACCCCTCCCCCCAGGGCCCGATTAACCAGGCGTGGCCCTGAAGACCCGCCTGGTGTGGGGGGAATCATGCTCGCCTGGACTAAGTGGTCAGCCCAGGGGTCCTATGGCTAGCTGTCCTTCCCAGAGCCCCCATCATACCAGTCAAAAGCCCACGAAATCCTGGCATGTGGAGTGTTCTGGGCCCAGCCGAGCCTCTGTAGTTTTTGGATGCCTAGGGAGGAATTTCTCACCCCCTCCCCCCAGGGCCCAATTAACCAGGCGTGCCCCTGAAGACCCGCCTGGTGTGGGGGGAATCTTGTTCCCCTGGACTAAGTGGTCAGCCCAGGGGTCCTTTGGCTAGCTGTCCTGCCCAGAGCCCCCAACATACCAGGCAAACACACCAAGATTAGTGTGATTTTTTTCTTCTTCTTGTGATGGTGTTCTTTTCTTAGAAAGAGCGCACGGCTGTGTAGCGAAGTGGAGCCAAAGTGCTCTGCTGGAGCTTCTTTTCGGCCCACTCCCAAGAGGTTCATGCAACAGGATAGTAGACACACAAGAAGCACTCACAATTTTTCACAGTCGGGCCCCACTGGGCAGGCGTAGTTTCGTGGATTTTCCCAGCCTGACATCACAAACAGGGGATCTGGCTTCTGCAAAGCATAGCCAGTTTTTACGTTATGGAGCAGTTCCTTGGTGTTCCACCCAGAATTGGTCTCTGGGAGAGCGAGTTTTCTGGAGCCTCTTTTCAGCCCACTCCCAAAAGGTTCACGCAACAGGATAGTAGACAGACACACACAGGCAGCACTCACAATTTTTCACAGTTGGGCCTCACTGGGCAGGCGTAGTTTCGTGGATTTTCCCAGCCTGACGTCACAAATAGGGGCTGAGTGTTTTCAACATGAATGGGTGTTGAATTTTGTCAAACGCCTTCTCTGCATCAATTGATATGATCATGAGGTTTTAGTTTTTCTTGTTGTTGATGTGGTGTATGATGTTGATTGATTTACGTATGTTGAACCAGCCTTGCATCCCTGGATGAAACCTACTTGGTCATGGTGTATAATCTTTCTGATGTAGTGCTGGATTCAGTTTGCTAAAATTTTGTTGAGAATTTTTGCATCTATGTTCATTAGTGAGATTGGTCTGTAGTTTTCTTTTTTGGAGGTGTCTTTGCCATCTTTGGGAATGAGAGTAATATTAGCCTCATAAAAGAAGTTGGGGAGGGTTCCTGTCTTTTCAATGGATTGGAAGAGCCTGTGGATCAATGGTAGTAAGTCTTCTCTGAATGTTTGATAGAATTCACCTATAAAACCATCTGGACCTGGACTTTTGTTCTTAGGGAATTTCTTAATTACATCTTCGATTTCCTCTGAAGTGATCAGCCTGTTTAGGTTTTCTAGATCTTCATTTTCCAGTCTCAGAAGCTGGTATTTTTCCAAGAATTTGTCGAATTCTACTGAATTCTCTAGCCTAACTGAGTATAGTTGTTCATAATATGACCTCATAATATGTTGTATTTCTTGGGGTTCTGTTGTAATCTTTCCCCTTTCATTTGTGATCCTATTAATTTGGGTGTTTTCCCTCTTTTTTTTTTTTTTTTTTTTGGTGAGTCTTGCCAGTGGTTTGTCTATCTTGTTTATTTTTTCAAAAAACCAACTCCTCGACTCACTGATTTTTTGTATTGTTTTCTTAGTTTCTATATTGTTTATTTCTACTCTGGTTTTTATTATTTTTTGACATCTGGTTGTGGTTGGATTTCTTTGCTGCAGTTGTTCCCGTTCCTTAAGGTGATCCTTTAAATTGTTGATTTTGTCATTTTCCTCTTTTCTGACATAAGCCTGTATTGCTATGAGCTTCCCCCTAACTACTGCTTTTGCTGTGTCCCACAGATTTTGACAAGTTGTCTCTTCATTATCATTTGTCTCAAGAAATCTTTTTATTTCTTCCTTGAGTTGCTCTTTGATCCAGCTGTTGTTGAGCAGCATGTTGTTTAATCTCCAGGTGTTTGATTTTCTCCATTGCTTCTTCTTACAGTCAATTTTGACTTCTGTTGCATATTGTTCTGATAGGGTGCTTCTGATGATCCTTACACTTGTGGTTTTATACAAGTTAGATTTATATCCTAAGGCATGGTCTATTCTGAAGAAGGTTCCATGTGGGTTTGAGAAGAATGTGTATTCTGCTTTTTGGGGTGGAGGGTCCTATATAATTCTACTAGCCCTAGATCTTCTAATTTTTCATTTAGGGCTCTTATTGCTTTGCTATTTTTCTGCCTGCTAGATCTATCCAGTGGTGATAGTGGAGTATTGAGATCTCCTACTGCTATCACATTTCCCTTCATGTGTTTCTCCAGGTTTGTGAGTAATTGGCTCACATATTTTGCTGAGTCTACATTAGGTGCATAAATATTGACCAGGGTTAGTACTTCTTGATTTATTGTCCCCCTGATCAGTATGTAGTGACCCTCCTTGTCTCTGATCACTTTTTTGATGTTGAATGCAATTTGGTCTGATATTAGGATGGCTGTCCCTGTTCTTTTTTGTTTTCCATTGGCCTGAATAATTGATTTCCATCCTTTTATTCTAAGCTGTGCCTGTCCTGCATTAGTAGGTGTGTTTCTTGCAAGCAGCAGAAGTCCGGTTTGTGTTTTCTAATCCAGTTCTTAGTATATGCCATTTAATGGGAGAGTTTAGTCCATTAACATTTAGGGAGATTATTGACAGAGAGGGCTGTTGTGTAGTTAGTTGTGTTGTATAGGGTTGTTGTTGTTGTTGTTGTTGTTACAATCAGGGATTTGGAATCCCGGATTTTCTTTGAAGTGAGTGTGGGCACCTTCCCTCTGCCTTCTCCAGAAAACCTGGCAGCCAAAAAACACACCCCACAAAAGTCTTAATTTCAGCAATAATGCTTGGGATTCCTGGACAACTCTATTTTTAAGACTTTCATACCCACAGAATCACACTATTTTAAATGCCAATATGTATAATTGAAGCCGCCTAATCACCTAGCATAGCAATCACTTACTGTTCAGAAACAAATGAAGTAACAAAATGGTCAACTAGCAACAAGAGCTTATTAAACCATCTGACTATGAGTTAATGACTTGATTAGAATTTTTCTCTCTTCCTTCTTTTTTCTTTCTTTTCCATTCTTTTTCTTTTTTTAATAATTTTATTCCCACTTACCTAAAAATTAATATATTATGTCTGATTAACTATGTAAATTATGTTATATGTGCTCTTTAAATAAAGTAATTTTTAAAAAAAATATATAAAACCTATAGTACATGTACACAAGAGAATACTACTTGGCTTTAAAAAACATAGATCATTCAATCATTACAAAACTATTTTAATTGATATATTTTTTGATAATTCTATTTTTGATTTCTTTAAGTTTTAATGAAGAGAGTAATATTAAATAAAAAATTTTATGTCTTTCAAAGGTATTTGTTAGGTGATAAGAAGGGACTTGGGATCATTAGTGGAGGAAAGGAGATATTAGTGGTGGGGTCAGTGTTGGAACATTGTATGCCTAAAACAGTTCTATTATAAACAACTTTGTAATATCAAAATGTCTTAATAAAAATATTTTAAAAGACAAAAAACATGAGGCCAGCGCAATAGCATAGTGGCCGGGTATTTGCTTTGCATGCAGCCGACTTGGGATGGACCCAGGTTCAATTCACAGCACCCCATATGGTTCCCCCAAGCCTGCCAGGAGAGATTTCTGAGCACAGAGTCAGGTTTAACTGTGAGCACTTCTGGGTGTGGCCCAAAAACAAACAAACAAAAAAGACAAAAAAAAAAACAAAAACTAGATGAACTCATGCAATTTGCTGCAATAGGGATGGATCTGGAGAGTATAGTGCCAAGTGAAGTTAGTAGAAAGAAAAGAACAGGCACAGAATGATTTTCCTCATACATAGAATAGAAAGAAACATACTAGGGATATAGCAAATACTCAAAGGCAAAAGAAACTGAGACCTGGTCTTCAGTAGGGAGCTTATCACAAGTGGGTGGGAAGGCAGTAGAAGGACAGTGGTAGAGGAAAGTATACACTCTGATGGAGGGTGTGATGTTGGGATGTTGTATTTATAAAATTCTACCAATAATATCTTCGTAAACCACAGAGTGTCTAAATAAAAAATATTAAGAGGGATAATAGTTGTCCAGAGGAGTTCTGCTAACCCAACACATCAATACCTCTTGGGCACTTGTTAGAAATGCATATTCCTGGGCCCCATGCCAAACTTGCTAAATCACAATCTCTGAAAGTGAGATTCCCATAATGTTATTTTAAACAAGATTTCCTTTGAACATTCTGGTTTAACACCTTACTTTTAACGGTCACCTTCATATGCAGGGAAAAACTGTGGTTTTCTTCTTCTTTTTTTTCTCTTTCTCCCTACCCTTGCTATTTTTATTTCATCCTAAATGAATAACAAGGGAACAAAACAGGTAGATTTTCTAAAATCATGAAAATATACTCCTGTCTTCCTTGGCTCAAAGATGACCTTTTGGAGAAGGACATGTACCACTTGGGTATGATTGAGAATGGCACTATGAAAAGACAGGGAGAAAGAGGCTTTAAATACAATCAGTAGGGAACCAAAGCACTAGTACAACAGATGTGGTATTTGCCTTGCACACAGCCGTCCTGGGTTCAGTCCCTGACATTCCATATAATCTCCCTACTCCACCAGGAGTGATCCCCAAGCAGAGCCAAGAGTAAGCCCTGAGCACCACCAGGTGTGCCCCCCCCCCAAAAAAAAACCCAGAAAATAAATGCAATCAGTAGCAGGCATTTCTCAGGTCTGCTATTCTCTCAGCTGGTTTGGACATGGACACACAAAACAGCAGAATTCTGTTCCAGATGTGTGAATCAACAGTACATGGGACATAGACACTGACTAACTGCTCTCTCCCAACTGTGTTCAACTATGCCCATGGACTAAATTCTGGTTGCTTGTCATTTATTTAGAAAGTGAACTTAAGCTTTCTCTGCACATAGAGATTTGATCTCACCTTCCCTATACCAGCAGCTTGGGAGCTAATTCACATTGATACAGGGAAACATAGAAGTTGAAGGAAAAAAGCGTACTTTCTTAAATCTACCTACATATTCTGTCCACATCTGATACTGCATTTTGTATATCTCTTTTAAGTCCTTTATAAGCGCCTTATTTTTTATCCTTCATAAAATGTTCTTCATAAAGGTGTGAGGTTAATGTACAGCTTAATATGTGCAATGTCTTAGCACAGAGAAAACATACTGAGTTTTATGTTGTTTTTTTGTTTTGTTTTGTTTTTTGGGCCCACACCCATTTGATGCTCAGGGGTTACTCCTTGCTAAGCCAGAAATTGCCCCTGGCTTTGGGGAATCATATGGGACACCGGGAGATCGAACCGCGGTCCTTCCTTGGCTAGCGCTTGCAAGGCAGAAACCTTACCTCTAGCGCCACCTCTCCAGCCCCAACATACTGAGTTTTAATGCAAACTGTACCTTTCAAATCCTTCTCCCAAAAGTCCTGTTATTTTCTATAAGGACATACTCATATACACACTGAATACAGAACACTTTGGTACTTACCTGAATATTTGGGGCAATTTATTTAACCTTAGTGGCTCAATTTTCTAATCAATAAAACTGAATAACAGTACCTATCTCAAGTATCTATCACATTGAATATGCTTTATGATTAACTCATAGAATGCCTCAAACAAGTATATCGAACTCACTCTAGATGTCAGGCGCTATTCACCATTATTAATAATATTATTTCTAACTATTCCAAGTTAAAAGCTAAGAGATAAAGTCTATTAAGAAAGGATCAACCAAAATATAAAAAAATAATAATAAAAAGAAAGAATCAACCTTGGGCTGGAGAGATAGCACAGCAGTAAGGCATTTGCCTTGTACAAAGGCTGACCCAGGACAGACCTCGGTTTGATCCCCAGAGTCCTATATGGTCCCCCAAGTCAGGAGCAATTTCTGAGCACATAGCCGGGAGTAACTCCTGAGCATCACCGGGTGTGGCCCAAAAACCAAAACCAAAAAAAAAAAAAAAAAAAGAAGAAGAAGAAGAAGAAAAGATCAATCAAGAATAGTACAGAATTTTTTTTTTTTGGTTTTGGGGTCACACCTGCTTGACGCTCAGGGATTACTCCTGGCTATGCTCTCAGAAATAGCTCCTGGCTTGGGGGGACCATATGGGATGCTGGGGGATTGAATCTCGGTAGGTCCTACGCTAGCACTTGCAAGGCAAGGCAGACACCTTACCTGTAGCGCCACCTCTCCGGCCCATAGTACAGAATATTTTTAATGGGACCATATTGTTTGAGCTCTTTGTATCTTTCTTATCCCCAGTGCTTGAGAAGTATTAATATGCATCTTGGATTAAATCTTAAAAAGACAGAAGAATAGTTATGACAGTATAAGAAATCTATAGATAAGAAAATAGTTTGAGCCAGACTTGGTCAAAAACTGGACTGGAGGGACCGGAGTGGTGATGCAAGCAGTAGGGCGTTTACCTTGCACACGCTAACCTAGGACGAACCGTGATTCAAGCCTCCAGCACCCCATATGGTTCCCCAAGTCAGGAGCGATTTCTGAACTCATACCCAGGAGTAACTGACCCCTGAGCATCACTGGGTGTGGCCCAAAACAAAACAAAACAAAACAACAAAACTCGACTATTGAAAGGTGCTTCACAATGCCTTTCTCACTAGGACTTTCTTTATTGCCTGGAAAGGAATGAGCCAGATTTCCAATCCTAAATTTCTTCAGAGCCACTGTTACCACCTATCACATAGTTTATAATCTTATGTCTCTTCTCTCCCTCAAATGTTCCCATTTCAAGCCTTTTACTTCCATTTCACTTGCTCTGGGACATTCCCTGGTGCTTTCATTACTTTCTTACCTCCTCTTCCATAGACCTTCATGTGGACTGTTTTTTATATGCCACTTAGAAGGAATTTGTCTTCATTTCTATCCAGTTTTCTGTGGTTTCACATATGCAAGTGAAAATATGAGATGCAGTAAGAGAAGGAGCAATCAATGATAATCACATGAAATAGGGACTACATTTATATGGATATGCCCATTTTATCTTGCTCATGTCCAGCTTTTTGGAAAATAATCACATGTTTTTGAGACATTTGGAAAACAGAAAAAATCTAGAAATATTAATGATTTTATCTTCAAAAAAACCATAGGCTTCTTCCAGAAAGAAAAAATCCCAGTGCCCATATACTTCTGAAAGAAACTAGACCTTAACTCAAAGAAAGTACAACAGTATACCCAAAAGCTTTTACTATAAAATGAATCATTTGTACTTGGCCTTTCTATACAGACCTTAAGATTGGAATCCTAGACTTCACCTTATTCTTAGACATTCAGGACAATTTAAAATGGAGAGAAAAGATGCAGCACAATGTTTTCTTTCTAGGGCAACAACTCAACATGGACATTTAGGCTAGCTGAGGGTAAACATTCACTGTGCTGTCACCAAGAAATTAAAAAATTAGCCATCAAATAAAAATAATTATGTGCCCTTCAAATTAGTTCATCTCCACAGGAACTCCAGATATTTAGCAAGATAGTACGTACATAGGACAATCAGAGATGTCACTTCGGTCTGCTAAATCACATGAAGGGTATCCCACTTCCAGGAAAAAGGAAGCCAGAGCATCAGATAGATACGAGACAATGAAACCCCAGCTCTTTTTTGTCACAATTGTGTGATCTTATAACTAAAATATTATATGCCTCTAATCACAATAAAAGAAGGATGTTGATCCTCATAGCACATGATGGTCAACTCTATGTGTCAACTTTCCTGGATTAAAGACGCTTGGATATTCAGAAAGATGTTGATTTGAAGAAGTGCAGTGGGGTGTTTTCGGAGAAGATTAGTATTTACATAACTGGACCAAGCAAGGCAGATACCCTAGCTAACTTGAACAGAGCTCATCTAATAAGTCGAACTAAAGGCTGATACTTCTGGGACTTGTCCACCTCAATAATCACATGGCAGATTCTTTATAACAAATCTCAATCAATAGGTAGGAAGAGATCAAACATATTAGCTTCCTTTTCCTGGAGAACCCTGAAAGCATAATACCAATAATTTGAAATAAAAGAAATACAATTTTAAAGTAGATACAACTGAAGTTCATTTGCTCTATCTTATAGACTAAGTAATCAATAAAAGTGAGATTTTTTTTTTTTTGTTTGTTTTTGGGCCACACCCGGTAACGCTCAGGGGTTACTCCTGGCTATGTGCTCAGAAGTTGCTCCTGGCTTGGGGGACCATATGGGACACCGGGGGATCGAACCGCGGTCCGTCCAAGGCTAGCGCAGGCAAGGTAGGCACCTTACCTTTAGCGCCACCGCCCGGCCCCTAAAAGGGAGATTTTTAAAATACCTATTTTGAGGAGCAAAATAATTGAGTCAGTTTTATTCTGATGAAGGGGCAATAAATATGGTAGAGAAAGCATTCAACTGAGAGGAGGAAGTGGTGCTGACAGGTGGTAAAGTGTATGAAACTCTATCAGCAACAGTGCCATAAAACACAGTGTAAGAACTTACATATTAAAAAAGCTCCCCTTGTTGAGGTAGACTGATGTTGGGAGGAAATTAATGAGTGAGGTTATTTGAAGGAGGAAAGTAGATTTGGGTAAAGAAATAGATTTTTGAAACAATATATGCGTGAAACCCAATTATGAATGAATTTTTTATTTTCTGGTTACTAAATTTGAAAAAATTAAGTCTTGGAGACAACTGTGTAGACTGCAAACTTATATCATCTCATTATTAGGTAGGTAATGATTACAACTGAGCCAAATATTATCAGGAATCCTAAAGTCCACCTGTGTGACTTTCCTTATGACAGATATATATATTTACAGGTGTTTGTATAGTTGCAGACATCTACTCTGGGATGGAGTGGCAATAATCCTCAATTTCAAAGGGTTGTAATGTTGCTATCTGAGACTTCCTAATCAAAGGATCAGTAGCCTTTATCCCTGACTCTTCAGAGCTTGTTATACAGAATATCAGAGATGTAAAAAAAAAAAAAAAGCCTTCAATGCCAACTTATCCAAGAGCTACCAGGTTCATCAAGAATTCTTTCAATTCAAACCAGGCTTTTGAAACTTCTTCAATATTTTTGACAAAGACCATATTCCTTGTCTTTTTCATCAAGTAGACAGGAACATTTAACTCTTTTCTCAGACTATTAACTCTTCACACATTTGTGCCTACTGTTTAGGACTCTAACCCCATCTTACTGATTCCCTGTGGTAGGTCTTCCTAATTTTAGGAAGGTGGGTAATTCTTGGCTACTGAGTGAGTGCAATATAGGGCACTGCAAAATTATTAATAACATCTCCACCACTCATAAGATACCACAGCAAAGGATCTGCTAACCAAGAGAAAATAAGCTACCCTTGAGTGTTCTACAGAATTCTCATAATCCAACAATTTACATTTCACCCATCTATGTCAATACTCACTAAACTCCGCAAAAACCTTTGTAACAGGAAGAGGAAGAAGGAATGCTTTTCTGTGCCTTGCAGAGTCAAAACAAGTTTCACTGTGGTGGGAACTTTGGAAACAAGTCTTAACAAATAATAGGACATTTTCAGAGAAAATAACAGCTTGAACAGATGGACCAGAACAGCATGATGTATTCAAGGAACTGGAAACAATTGAAGGAACTGGAGACTATCATAGCCAGTGTGAGAAGTTAAAAAGTCAGAAAGATTTAACCAAATTGTCCCCAAATCTTCTTGACCTTTATCTTCACTAGATTTTGAAAGTAAATTAGCCTTGGATCAAATAGAGGATGAGTTCAAGCTATAGCTCGCAGAGAGTAATTGGACTGTTTTTCACAGTATAACCAAAATCTAAATGTTTCCATTTAGTATATACATTCATTAGATGCATCAAAGATTTTGGGGCTACTACATCAAGGTCACACAGTAAACCATTCTCCTAAAAAGCAGTCCCATTTAAATTACTTTCTGAAGCAATCAATTCTCAGAAAACAGGAGTGAAGTTGGGGATAGACAGGCATTAATTGCTATTTCCTAAAATAGATGAGGCCTAAGGAGACAGAAGTGACAGAGCAGACTAGATGGGGGCTATATGGCGATGCCTGGCCTGGGAACCAGAACAGCTAGCTGTACAGTGCCTGACTCTGATGCCAACTCTGAATCATTAGAATTCCCAATGCCTATTTCATCTCCTTATGGAAAGAATTATAGTAATACTCTGTGAAAGTTTCACAATATGATGTGAAGCTAAGCCATATCACCTTACAAAAATTAAACATGAAGGCTGGATCAGACCAGCAGTATCAGGGTAATTTGTATCATAGTCTCCTTTAGGAATTATAAAAGTAATATCATACCATTCCACATATGAGAAGAAAATGAGCATACATGTAATTATGTTTTTTTTTCATTCTACATAATCCTCAGAAACTAAAAAAGCTCCATGCAAAACTCCTGTAATATCACACCTACTCCTACTAGATTTCTGCATTTTCTATGACTCTAACCCAAAGATCTAGCATTCTGGTGTGTTCGAGTGGAGAGGATACATAATGAACAAGTTGTGTCTACTGTGGTCAAATGTATGAAAGATTTTCCTGAAAAAAAAAAAGGGTAGTTCCTCATGAGTCGTTGTGACTGACTTTCCTAATGTCCCAGTTATTCCAAAGGTCAAGAACCTCACAACTAAATGGCTGCTACTCTCCTTTCTAGCTTCTACTAACATTTCCTGCTGTTCTTTGAGCCTTTTCCTCACACTATACCCACTCAGTCCTGCATGCCCCCTATACATGAGAAGATTTACAATGAAATAGTTGAATGTTCGTATTATTACCATATTGGGCTTCTCTACCCATCATCCCTCACCCCAGTGAAAGCTTTGGGAAACTTGACCCATTCTCTTTCACCACCTCCCTTTAAAAATTAGCACTCTCAGGGTTTAGGGAAAGTTAAAGCAGATTGGCCTGAGACTGAGCTTGAAGGATAGGGCAATATCTCTGAAGAAGCTGCCCCCTTCTTGGCTTTTTGTCTCTAACTGAACTCTAACAGAGTGAAACTTCAAGACCACCTTTGGGCTAGTTAGCACCCAGGTTCCTGTATAATGACAGCCAATGGAGAGTGCAATAGAGAGTGTCTTGACTTCTACTTGTTCTTCATTTCATATTAAAAATTAATGCATCTGATATGATGCTTCTCCACCATCTTCTGTACATATGATGTATATTTATATACATACTCTGTTTTCTCTCATGACTATGGATAAATTTTACCCAAGAAACTGCTAGAATATTAATAAGCTGTTGTGTCACTGTCTTAATTGTGTATAAAACAGACCTCCTACTTCCTGTAGGACTCCTACTCCATGTTCATAATACCAATACAGGCCATCCTTCCTAATCAGTTGTTTCTGTGCATTTTTCTAGGACGACACCCTTATTCAGATCCATCCCAGTCTAGAACCACCATCAAGCAAATATTTGCAGGGGAGAGAGATGACCTCAGATAAACCTAATCTAATTGACTTATCTATGTCACTGAGAAGCCAAGGGAAAATAAAGTGTTTATTAAAATCAGTGAAATCTAACATGGAAGTAGGGACAAAGGGGGGTGTCTAAATTCCAGCATTCTCCCCATGGAGAGAGAGAAAATTACTGAGGCTTTTCTTCCTAGATATCATCAAATCCAGGTCTCCCCAGAGCCAAAAATTAGGGGAAATGTATATATTTAATATACCCTCATTACAAATAAAAAATAGCATTACATTAATACAGAGGTTGGTTGACACACATTCCAAGTTTGCTTAACAGGGAATGCATCAAAATTCCTATAATAATATCAAGCCAGGCAGTTCTCTGCCAAACTTGGATGGAGGGGAATTCACACTGCCAGGGAAAATGTGTTCTTCATAAATGTTTCAATATTCAAGGAAGCATGGGGACGTTTTGTGTGATGGAAGCAAATTGCCAGCTGCCAATATGATGATTCAGTTCAATCCCCTCCCCCCCCCCATATTTTATTGTAAATTGAGACCACAAGCACTGGGGGAGGGCCAGGACATAAAGACCTCTGTATAAGAAAAATTCTATCTTATGGAGGCTAAGAAGAAAAGTTAAGAAAGGGGGAAAGAGTGAGTCAAAGCAGTAGAAAAATAAAATAATGGAGACAAGAAATAAGAAGCAATATGAAGAAACAGAAGGTGAAGAAGAAGGTGTGAGTAAAGCAGAAACAGGAGAACCAGAATAAAGAGCAGGAGTCACTCTTGGAGAAGGGAGAAAACATATCAGGGCGGCAGGAGCTTAATTTGCTTAAAAACTGTCTTCCTTTCAGGTCTCAAGTAAGAGAAGAAGGGGCAGAGCTATTTGCCCAAGGTCACTGAGGTCGAGTAGAGCATATGACACTATAGAGTTCATGTAATGCCTCCAGCTTTGCAGCTGATAGAGAACAAGAAAAGGGAGATAGAGAACAAAGAAAGCAAGAAGAATTTTCATGAAAAAACTATTCTAAAAGAAAGCCAGAAGAATTTTCATGAAAAAACTATTCTCTAGCCCATTATAATCAAATACTACAACATCTCCTTGACTTAATACTCATAGTGTTTCTACTGATGATGGTCCTGTTCTAAGACTTTGGTTCTTCTAAAATGTATTTAAGATCTAGAAAGCATGTTGTGCTCCACATAGGGTTGTAAATAAAATCAGAAAATTCTGAGGCTGCCAGGTACACACCTTGGTGAAACTCCAGTCCTGAGTCGTCTAGCTTCCCAGGCTGTTGGAGCTTCTGCCAAACTTGCACCAATTGTGAATACCTAAAAACCCAAACTCCAATGCTTCCATTTTAGCCCAGTCACTCCTTTCAGAGATGAGAACCTTCCTGGCATCAGTGTTGGTTATAAGTTTTCAGCCTGACATTGTGCCAATGTTAATTTAATTATGATGGTAGTCCTGTGGTAATTTTACAGGGAATTGAGTTAAAGATTTTTATAACCTCACTGTCTCAAAAAAAAAAAAGCAGGTTTGAATTTGGCTGACTCATCTTTCTTGTCTCCTTTACCCCTAAATCTTTTCTGTGCAATCAGAGCTAGACTTACACATGTGGACATTCTAGAAAACATGTTTAAGATTGGTCTATGGAACTCAGAGATGAAAACAACTTGTTCTTGGTCATCTCTTGAGCCAAGAGAATTACACTGACTGTGCAATTCACTGTTGAGAGAAAAGACCCAGTAAAAACTCAGATTTATACAGAGAATTTTAGTGTCTTGGGTATCAGAAAGCTGGCCTAAAATTGTGTGAATAACATACTCAGAAGAGACATATCTTTCGATAGGGTCAGGGGGGAGAACAGCCAGAGAAATGACTGCTTGAGTGTGGAGTGGAGTGCAGGTTTGCCCTCTGCCTGACATAAGCACAGAATTGTCTCCACTTAGTTACCATTCTGTTATCTATTTCAGTATGTGCAAGAAGAACAAGAAAATCCATTCTTATTATCTAATTCTTCTTGAGTGATTTAAATGAATCCTTAAAGATGGTATTTACCACAAAGAGTAGTGAGTTCAGTTAGAAAAAAACTCAACTGACAACTATCATGACAATGGTTGTGAGTGAGAAAAATAAAATGCCTGTCTCGAATATAGGCAGGGATTGGGGGAGAGAAAGAAGGGGGACATTGGTGGAGGGAAGGTTGCACTGGGGAATGGAGGTGTTCTTTTTTATAACTGAACCCCAACTACAAATATTTGTAATCATGGAGCTTAAATAAAGATAAATTTTTAAAAAAGAATTTCATCATATTTATCTTATTTCTGTCTACCTGGATCCTTTCTAAATGAAATAAGAATTTTATAATTATATAGTTACAAATATTAAAATCTTTTTCATGCCTCAAAATAAAATATGGTATTTACCATATCTGATAGAAAAGAAACTTAACATTCTGTGTTCTAGACTCTAAAGCCTCTGAAATCTTAATTGTTGATTTCATTGAATCCCTGGCCCTAGTTAAGAACCCAGCATATATTTTAAAGTAATGAAGGAAAAGATAACTTGACTTTTTATCAAGAGAATGATAAATATTATCATCTAATAGTGAACATGATTCTATAGAAACACAAAGTATAATGGGCACTTAGCCTGATCTAAAAAGGTCAGAATGATGAGCCTGGAGTGTTGAGTCTTAAAGAATAGGCTTGGAATTTATCACAGAATGAGGAATGAAAGCTTGTCAAGGCCAATGTGAATGACTGTGGTCAAATAGAATTTAAGTGTCATGAAAGATGCTGATCCCTGTCTGTGTCATCAACACCTCACTCATGCAGACATCTGGGAGATTTTAAAAGTTCTGGTGAGTAAATGAAAGAATGTAACTCCTTTCCTTCTCAAAACATGGTTAAGTTAAAACTAAAATATAGTTTAACAGTCCTCTAGTCAAACTTTACACATGAATCAGAAAATTGGAACCATCTTGCTCTGCCCTCAAATTGAGAGGGAAATAACAGAGGGTACCAAGTCCAAATAACTGTATGATCATTAAATAGTAATAAAAATGATCAGACTTAAACATCAGATCCAAAGCCAACGACAAGCCAATCTACAACAAGCTAGATACAGGGGGGAATCACTTATATTAGCAGCCCAGGAGGTAAGTGAGGGGGGGTATCGGATGCATGCTGGGAATGGGGGGGGGGGTGGAGGTCAACTTCGGTGGTGGGAATTCCCCTGATTCAATGTTAATATGTACCTAAAATATTACTATGAAATATATGTAATCCATTTTGATCAAAATTTTTTAAAAAAATTTAGTCTTTGATTTGGGTCATTGGTGATAGAAATATTGCACTGGTGAAGGGGGTGTTCTTTATATGACTAAAACCCAACTATAATCATGTTTGTAATCCAATTGTATAAATAAAGAAATTTAAAAAATTAGCCTTTAATAAGGTCATATAGTATCTGTTGCAACTACTCAGACTGGCCATGTCACATAAGAGTCACCACAAATGATAGATTTATTTTTAATCTCTGTAAAAGCAGCTTAGTTGAGATAGCATATAATTCATGTATTAACTATGCATAATGTGATGACTTTACATATTTACCAATTTGTGCAACCACCTCTCTTGCCTGGGTCCAATAAAATTTTATTCACAAAACAAAGAATGGGTGAAACTTGGGCCCATATGCATAATCGGATGATCCCTGCTTTAATCCAACACCTTCATTTTACTGATGAGCCTCAAAGAAGTGATATGGCTTACCCAACCTCAGACAGAACCAAAACTAAATCCTCATGTTTCAATGTTTGATTAGGCAATAAGTAGCTTAGATGCTGAATGACAAGAGAGAGGATCATAGGTCTCAAAAAAATGGAGACAATTTTTGCAAAAATTAATGGAATTCAAATTCTATTTACACACTCTAATCCTAAAAGGTGAAAAGACAAGCTTGCATGATAGAGAACACAGCGTAGGATTTGACTGTCTGCTCACCCATGTATTTAGGTTCTGGTTGTGCTTTCCGCGTCTTAAGGTAGGCAGAAACAAATCCAGCAAATCCACATCTCAAGTTGTCGTGTTAGGTAATACCCCAGAATTGATTCCAAGTAAGCATTTGGGAAGAGTAAGTAGTACCTCCTCTATGTGAATACTCAAGGACACGACCAGTGAAGTTAGTTTGAAAGATGAAAAAGGGAGCTTTTAGAGGGGACCCCTTGAGCAGAAAGCCAACTTCTTGTTGAAAAGTACCCCTAGATTTCCTCCAAGAGAATACAGACTCAGTGACTCCAGATATAAGATGTAAGATATAAGATGTAAGATCTCTCTGGCATAAATCTTCACTTTAAAAACTGAGGATCTTATTCCAGAAAGAAAAAAAAAATGTTCACCCAAGGTCACAAAATCAGTAAGTTGCCAATGTTGTCTTGCATGTAAATCCAGGAGTTGTAATTCTTGATTAACCCTTCTCTGACATCTTCCATGAACCTCCACCCCTGGTCAGAACTCAATGTGCAGGAATAAAAGATTGTATGCCAATATTATACCAGTATTTTCCACTAAACCATCAGCATTTGAAGTTAAAAAATGACTTATGAAACCTGGAAGAGACTCAAAAGGCTGGAGCACAAGCTTAGCATGCAAAAGCCATAGGTTTGATCCCCAGCAGAAAATAGTACCCCAAACTCTTCCAGAAATACTCCTTCCAAAAAATAAAAATGACTGATTGTAATTACTTGTCCCCAGAAAGTCAAAGTTTCTATATGTGCTATGAAGGAGTGGGAGCTATGTTTCTCATTCGTGCTCAAAACCGCCTTCCAATGAGCTCCTCCAAGAAGGAGCAACCAGTTTGCTTAATCTCCAAACACATGGCTCCTTGTCCTTCTCAAAGCCATATCAATTAATTGCCCAACTTAACCTCTGATTGAGTCATTTGTGTTCAAATATATCTCATCCACTAGATTGAGAACTCCTCACATCTCCTTAAACCCTGTTTTCCCAGTTCTAAATCAGCCCTGCCAAGAGATGATATTAACCAATACTTAAATTATTATATCTCCAGAGATCCAGAAAGAGCATAGCAGAGAGGTTAAGAGATTGTGTTTCCTGGAACGCAGCCATCCTGAGTTCAAATTCTGACTCACACAATTTAATTGCTACGTGACCATAAAAAAAAGTAATTTAATATTTCTGAGCCTAAGCTTCTTCATTAGAGTCATTGTCAGAATTCCATGAGACAATGTTGTGGAAGCACTTGGCAAAGTATTCAGTATTCAATATTACTAGGTATTCAGTAAGCACTCAATAAATGTGCTGAAACAGAAAGATCAGGTTGCCAATACTATGGGCTAGTCTGCAGATGAGTTAGTTTGCAACACTTTAAGAAATGTCTCAATTATCTTGATTCAGGTATTTTAATTTAGTGCCTAAGCAAAGACAAATGATCAATTCCCCCATATGACCAGAAAAACAAGAAAACCAGCCCCCCACCCAGTCCTGGAAGAAATAACACGGGGTACGCCCCAGTCCAACTGCTGGATCAGCCACCTTACTCTGTAAACTCAGGCCAGTACAAGAGCTGTCACAAGTCTTCTGGGCCTGCTTCTGACAACAGGGTGCCAGCCACTTTCCAAAGCCAACACCTCCTAATCTCTGGCTAATGCCCTCATATCTCAAGGTGACTAATGACAATGGTGAGGCACATCGGGAAGCTGACAAAGAAGAAAAGTCTACTGAAGATATCAGCACATCAGCACCTATTAGGTGAAGCTGGCCAACTCCTGCAGCCTGTGCATGCCAAGAAAGACAAAAGCATGAAAGACTGATCCCTGATTGACAGTGCCAGGGTACCAGGTCTCATAGCAGAAAGCCTTGTGCAGCCTGAAGTGGGGTGAGGGGTGAGAAAAGCAGTACATCTCTTGAGATTGGTAATAAAAGGGGAAGAGAAAGAGAGAAAGAAGTGCAGTCCAAATCAGACACAGATTCAGACTAGTGATAGTGAAAATGAAAAAAAAAAAAAGAAGAAGAAGAAATAAGAAAGTAAAGGGCAGAAGCAAACAAAATACTAGAGCTTTAAAAAAATTAGAGGAAAGGGCCATTTCCTTTTAAAAGCATAAAATCTAAATAAATTAAACCAAGCAAAAATTAAACTGAGAAAATTGCATTTCTGAAATGCAGTCAAAAGTTTACAGGTATGACTACATACATTCAAGGTCTAATTCTGGGGTGGTAAAACACTGACATTCTGGGAGAATCAACCTCTTTTTCCACTCTCTCTGCCCACCCTACAAAATAAAGCTCTGGTCTTCAGCATGTGCTTGTTTCCAGAATTAACATGTACATGGTCCCACCAGTCAATTGCAAGTTGTCAATGACTGCCACAGAACTTGAAGGAGGAAAGAAACTAAATGATCAGCTTCTGTAAAACCAAAGAAGGCTGCCCCCAACCCAAGATATGAGTAAAAACCACATAGAGTTTGGAATTTTAAAGAGAAGCAAGGAAAAGGGGGACATGTAATCTCAAGGAGTTCAATTAAAGTCAAAGGCAAATATAAACAAAGCCATCTCGAGCTCTGTCTCCAATTCAATAAGACATCCAGATTCAGATCCATATTCTACACAGCCCTCTGTGTCTGTGACCTGTAAAACTTCATCCCTCTGAGTCTCAATTTTCAAGCACATAATCTCGTCAGTTTAGAAAAGATTATCAAGATGATGAGAAACTAGAAGACAAATCTCACATACAGTATTGAGAGTGGAGGACATCTCTTCAGAACTCCTAGATTCCATCTAAACTGTGAATAGTTAGTCACTTGTGGTAGTTAATTTTTAGGAAAATTTGTTATAGCTGTTCTCAAATATCATGTTAGAAGGATCGTTTGATAAAAAGTCTTTGTGAATGACTTCTTCCACTTAATATATTATTTCTTAGACTCATCTGTTATTTGTTCCAGTAATTTTTCATTGTTAAATAGTATTCTGTTTCAGGCTAGCTTTGGTCCGCCAGATCTCATAGACTGGCTTTTGGGGTCCGGATATACTAGAGGACTTATTTAGAGTCTTCACTGAGGAGAGTGGATATACGGACGATGGAATATGAAAAAATTATGAGACCACACAAGAATGTATGGGGACACATGTTATGGCAAGCATGTGACAACTTTAATCTCCAAGCTAAAAATATTTAAAGGGACGGTCATATTATGAGAGGAATGCTCACATTTTGTTCTTTACAAAGTACAGAAACTTATCAGTGTACATTTTGTTTGATCTTTAAATCAATACATAAGGCTCTAGGAGATTTGTAATATTAGAATAGAATATAGTTCAGTTAGGAGCCCAGAGATTAAAAGGAAGCTCAACTTTTACATTTCCAAGTAGTTCCTCTCTGGCCTGGCCCTAGATGTCATACTGATGTAAATTAAAAGAGTACAAGAAGCTGGATTTCCTATAACAAATTTCCTTTACCTAAGGGAGCAAGTTTCTAGCTTAGGGGCTAAAACTAACTTCCTAAGGTCTGGTTTTGAAAGAAATAAACTATATGAAAGAAATACAAAATTATACTTAGTAAATTCAAAAGCCCAGAACTATCCTGGCCAAACCTTTTTGGCTTGTAGATTAGTTAACAGGTATTCAAAGTGACTAGGGGAAGTCCCTGAAGCAAATCAAACCAGCTTTGGTGTTCAAAGACAAGGAGAGAAGAAATTGTTTTTTTGATTCTAAGTATTCCAGGTAAAGATAAATTTAATCAGGGCTATATTGTCTGTAAAAGTCCTTATGTTGGGATGAGAAATGTTTTACTATATACACAGAAAAAGGGAATATATATATATTTATTTATTTATAAACATTTAATTAATGTATATATCAATTAAATGTTTTTAGTAAAGAAGGCAGAATGTCAATTTTATTAACAGAACATCTCATTCAATTATCCAATTATCTGCACTGAGAGGGAAGACTCAGTTGGCCTATTGGTGAGAGATCTCAGGAATCTTCCAGCCATCCACACTTGAGGTAAAAGACTTCTCAGCGGGCCTGCTGGTAATATTTCCTCAAGAATTTTTGATCAGCTACCCATGCTAAGAGTATGAACCTCCTAGCAGGTCTTCTGACTGACTTCCTCTAGAAATATTAAGATTCCTATTATGTTAATGCTGGGACAGTATTCCATATTATAAGTCCAATCTAATTTTACTACCTGTTGAGAGACATTTGAGACTTTTATTGGTAAACTTACATAACTGGGAAAATCTCATACATCTAATTTCATTTTTTCTTGGATAACAGTAAAATTGGAGATTTTGAACTTATAGCAGATAGGTATATATATCATAAAATATCAAATTTTTTTTCAAATAGGTGATAATATATATATATACTACAACCAACAGCTTAGAAGAATATTTCAGATGCTCTAAACTCTCAATACTTCATACTATCTCTCATTTTAATGTGTAGGTATTCTAATGTGTGTTCAGCTCAAATAATTTGTTTTGCATTTACCTGGTGAATAATAATTTTGAGTACCACTTTAGGCCCTAGGTTATCTTTATTTATCAAGTTCTTAATTAATTTTATCTAATCTGCATGGTTTAAAATTGTTATAATTGAATTTTAATAGTTGTTTCTGAATACTAGTCATTTGGCAAATATTCTCTCCCAAACTAAACCTTTCCTTTATTTTTTGTGGTTTAAAATATACTTTTTAAGTTTAGTGAGATAAATTTTTCCTTTTACAATAATTGTGTTGTCTGCCTAAGAAATATTTCGCTACATCAAGCCTGCAAAGATATTCTCCTATGTCCTATTAAAAGATTTATTATTTAAGTCTTCAATCTACAACAAATTCTCTGTGTGGCATAAAGTAGGGATCAAGAGTTTGACTTTTTCAGAGAGACAGACACACACACAGAATAGTCTCACTCATCTATGGGTTTTAAGAAAAATAAAAGACATTATTAAAATAATTCCCAGATATGAGGGCTGGATGAACTGGCTTATGAAATGAGGTTCACCACAAAGAGATGTGAGTGCAGTTAGAGGCATATCTATACTGAGAACTATCATAGCAATGTCAATGAGTGAGGGAACTAAAAAGCCTGTCTCGAATACAGGCAGAGGATCTGAAGAAGATGAGGGCATTGGTGATAGGAATGTTGCACTGGTGAAGAAGGGTGTTTTTTTTTTGACTAAAACCTAACTACAATCATGTTTGTAATCACAGTGTTTAAATATATTGTTTAAAATAGTTTGAAGCTGGAGCAGTGGCACAAGTGGTAGGGCATTTATCTTGTACATGCTAACCTAGGACGGACCATGGTTCAATCCCCTGGCATCTCATATGGTCCCCCAAACCAGGAGCAATTTCTGACCCCAGAACCAGGAGTAATCCATGAGCATCACTGGATGTGGCTTAAAAAAGGCAAAAAACTAAAAATATTAAATAAAATAAAGAGTGACTTTTTATCTCTTATGCTAATCACTGAACAGATGGTTTTCCCTTTTATTTAACTTATTAAAAAAAAAGTGACCATGATCTATCCTGTATAATTTTATAAAGCTTCTATACTTGTCCAAGTGCCTGAATTTGATTCTTCAGGTTAATAATCTTTATAATTTGCAGTTTTAAATACCAAATATAATCCATGTCATTAAAAATAATTTAGTCTTGTTCTTAATTTATATGTTGAAATTCTAGAGTTAATTAAATCACATATAGTAGAAATGCTCTGAATTGAAAGTCAGAAGACCTGAATTCCAGATTATTACAGTCAATGAATTTGGAGAGCAGGATGCTCTGATACATTGTAAGAAAATAGCAAATAAGATAAGGATATCCTGTCCTTAGGGGCTGGAGAGATAGCATGAAGGTAAGGTGTTTGCCTTTCATGCGGAAGGACGGTGGTTCAAATCCCAGCATCCTATATGGTCCCCTGTGCCTGCCAGGGGCAATTTTCTGAGCATGGAGCCAGGAGTAACCCCTGAGCACTGCCAGGTGTGACCCAAAAGCCAAAAAAAAAATAATAATAATAATAATAAGGATATTCCTGTCCTTAAGAAATTTACAGTGGCTGGAAATTAAAGACATCTGAGACCATTTGACTCTACATACTCCAAAGAACCCTGAAAGTAGGTGTAGAGAATGTTTTTCTCCTATTAATTTAAATACATTTAGAGTTTATTTTGTGTGTCAGGAACCTTTAGTTTATTGATTTTAAGAATGATGAGAATGGTCTTATGCTGGGAATGTAACTCAGTGATAGAGTTGACATGTATGAAACACTGAATTTGTCCTTGATGCCAAAAAAAAAAAAAGACATTCCCAAGATAATTCATATAATGTTCTGAAGTCTGAGCTTGATATCGACTATAGATGTTGTACGAATTAGGATGTTTATTCCTCCCAAGGATCTGATGAAGGTAAAACTGTAAGATTACATATATGAGAATGGAAAAAAGCTTCCAAATACAGGTAAATGGTTGATTAGCAAAATTTCTTGGAGATGCTATCCAAAAATTTTCATCTCTAGGCCCTAACTCAGGCTTACATTCTATTGCCAGGTGACGCTGTCAATATGTATTTAAGACAAAATCTTCAAATATTCTATGAGCACCTAGGTTTAGAGATTACCAGTCACTGGCATAGTCCAATAGAGCTTAGCATGTGTAAATGCCTACACTGTCTTAGAAATGTTTTTCTACAAATAACATCCATAAATTTTATAAAATGATAATTTTTATTCAAATACATTTCAAGAGAACCACTAGCACTGTGTAAGCCCAAGAAAGGAAATAATGCAGAAGAGTAGGTCACAGAAAAAGGAGGTGCTTTTGATGCCAGAGACACATTTCAGCAATCTCTCAATTTTACGTGGAGTCAGGTCCTACTTAATACCCAAAGGGAACTTACATCAAGTTGGTGATAGATTAAACTTACAGGCCTATGAGTCAATTCAAACTCTAATGTGAAAAAAAAAAAAGAAACAGAGCCAAAAACCAATTGAGTGCATGATAAGGTAAGCTGATATGGCAAACCTCCAGGGAAAAAGAACCTGAAGGAACAGTAGCAAATTTCATTTTCTGAATGAGGCATAGTGACCCAAGCCTGCTGAGACTCGGGCAACCTCCAAAGTTATGAAAATCCTACAAATGACAGGTCAAAGAAAATTGATTTCAACATTGCTGGAGGAACAAGGCAGGGAACAGTCGGGCTAGTTTTTTCAACAATAAAAATTTTTTTCATGGACCATACAGATTTCTTTTTTCTTTTCTGCATTTCAAGGTCTGTAAACAGATGTTGAGAGCACTGGAAGGAGGGTGAAGAAAGAATCTTTATAAGAAGAGCAAAGTTGGGTGAGAATTCTTTAGCTCAGGACCAAGGCTAAAAACCAAAATGAGTGCACTCAAAATTTCGAGACAGGACACTTCATAAATCACAGTCACAGGGTTCAGGAAGGCAAATCCTGTTTTGGGGTGATGGAAGTCTGCTTCAGTCACTAACACAGTGACCTTAGAGAAGCCATATTTATTTCTTTGGCCTCACTTTATTAATCATAACTGTACTCTGGCCCTTAAAGTTTGATCCCCAGCATCCCATATGGTCTCTCAAGCCTGCCAGGAGTGATTTCTGAGCACATAGTGATGAGTAACCCTGAGTGCTGCCAGGTGTGACCCAAAATCCAAATAGATAGATAGATAGATAGATAGATAGATAGATAGATAGATAGATAGATAGATAGATGATAGATAGATGATAGATAGATAGATAGATAGATAGATAGATAGATAGATAGATAGATAGATAGATAGATAGATAGATAGATAGAATGATAAATAAATAAGGTGCTTTGTCTACAGAGATTCAGCCATATTTTTCTCCTATCCAGTTGTGCCTTTCAGAATGAATGGGAGGCTGGTTCTCATAATACACACCCTGATGCACAGAGCTAGGGAGGAGGGAGGTGAAAGGACTGGAAGGGCTGGGGATAGGGGGAGCTCCACAGATTTCCTGTCTAATAGTAACATCTCTCTTTATGAGACCTTGGAAGCAATGACGGGGTCTCTTCTAACATTCCTGCTACCCCTATCCCCCATAGCTCCCTCTATTTTTTTCTTTTTTTTTTTAAATAGCTCCTTCTTTTAACTTGTCGTCTGGATCTGGGAATTTAAAGACTTTTCCAAAAAGAATACTGCTCTGGAAAGAGAAGATGGGGAAAAAATAAAAACAAGAAGGCATATATCTGCTTTCTTAATTATTAATATTAATATATTAATATTAATATAAAAAGTATTTTTATCCTAGAGTCTAAATTTGCATTTGACTGAGTCATAAATAACCAATAGATAAGTAACAGAAACTAAAACATTTGGGTAATAATTTCTAATATTATTCTTTGGGGATTCATATTAAGAAAAAAGAGTTTTCAGGCTGGAGTTCTGTAATTACATTGCAAGTCACCAAACTGGGTTCAATCCCGAGCATCCCATCTGGTCTCCAAATCCTATGAGGAATGATCCCTGGGCACATAACTAGGAGTAAGTCCTGAGCAATGCTGGGTGTGACCTTAATATATATATAAAGGACCAGAGTGATAGCACACTCAGTGGTAGGGCATTTGCCTTGCACACAGGAAGGATGGTGGTTCAATCCTGACAGTCCATATGGTCCCCATGCCTGCCAGGAGTGATTTTTGAGTGCAGATCCAGGAGTAACCCCTGAGCACTACCAGGTATAAGCCAAAAAAAAAAAAAAAAATATATATATATATATATATATATATATATAAAGGTTGAGAGACAAGTTGACACACTACATTCTCTCTACCTCTCTTGCTCTACACACACACACACCACCACCACCACCACCACTGTCATTCACATGCACACACTGTTGACATCATGCCTATGACAATATCAATTATGTTTTGCTTCTTTCACTGATTTCCATGCCTCACTTTAATGAATTTATGGTGGAGTGGCATTTCTTGAAATCTCATTACTAACTGACTGCCCAAGGGCTCTCTAACCCTATCAACATTATGGAAAGTAGCAAGACAAATTGGCTCAGTTGAAATCCCTTTAAATGAGGAGACTTCAATTTCCCTTTCTATAAAAAATAGGCTTCCATCTAAGAAGACTGTAGTGAAAGCTCAGGCAAAATATAGTAGTGATCTTGACCGTGATTATGGAGAGGTAGATGATAAATTTAATCCGGAGTTTCAGAAGAAACATCTCTAGACCTTCTTTCTTCCTGGAAAACATTTCTATTTAACCCCTAGATCAAGCCTACTGACATATTTTGGTTAGAACAGAGGACAGGGGCAGGTTTTTAAGTATGAAATTTTATTGGCAGGTCCCCAATTTGATTCACCTAACACAATCTAAAGCCTGGCACAGTGTAGGCATGCAAAAGTTTGTGGAAAAGATCTTCAACATCAAAATAATAGTCAATTGTTTTCAGAATATCAGTGCAACAAAATTTAGATTTTAAGATTTAGTTGGGTTTAATCTTCATGAAACAGATATGAAAGCAACCAAGAATAAACTTTTAGCAGAGTCATCTAGTGCTTTCTTTCTTTCCTAAAGAGAGTTTAGGGAATTTTCCTTCTTTCTCATTTTAATCTCCTGGATATGTTCTAATCCTAATTTCCTCCTTTTGATGGAGTCTTCCATCCTCAATCCATCTTATTTCCTTAGGAAATAAATGACCCACTGAAAACCTTTGACTTAAATATTTCTTTTCTGTAATGACACACAGAATTCCTCACATAAAATTGCTGCTAACCCACAAAATGCCTTTAAGTCTGTTTTCTAAAATTACTTTATTTTTCATAATTTGAAATTATAAGGAACCAGAGTGATAATACATTGGGGAGGGTGTTTGCCTTGCACATGGCCAACCCATGTTCAATGCCCAGCATTCCACATGGCTCCTGGAGCCTGCCAGGAGTGATTCCTGAGTATAGAGCCAGGAGTCAGACCTGAGCACAGCCAGGTATGACCCAAAATAAAAATAAAAAAGGGAAAGAAGATGCTCAAACCACTTTATCACACACTCACCACCACATCCAATAAGTTCCTGGAATCTCAAAGCCTCTACTCCACTTTTGGTAATGTACCCACAGGTTCCACTTCTCTAAAATTGAGAGAGACC